>NC_137194.1:7687899-7917899 GCF_960531495.2 Zeus faber | reverse complement strand
CCCCCCAAAATCCCATCAGTGCAAAGGACTCCTCAGGACCCCACTGTCTCCATCCCCTCCTCTTTTCTTTCTTTCTTTCTTTTTTTTTTTTTGCTATTCATTTGCACAGAGCGGCCCTGGGATGTGACAATGTGCTGATCTCAGTGGGGACGTGTTTTCTCTTCGCAGTGATGCCATCTCTGCCCCGTCTCGCTCTCACACACACACACACACACACACACACGCATAGAGATCATGTCACAATATCTCCGAAATCCAAATTCCCCCTTTATCTAAAATCTCCCTGGGCAGCGTGTTACAGCTACAGATCCAGGTATTATATCCACAGGAGAACTCGGGCCGAGAACTAGAGTAAGAGATTCCATGCAAGATTCATATTAAGTGTGTCTTTTGAAGCTAAGGAGCAGCCCGGGGTCCCACCATTTCAAGATAAAAAAAACAAAAACCTGAGAACGTCATCATTAATTAAATAGCCAGTTGCAAAATTATTTTGCCATCACACACTTGAAGGGGGTACTTTACTCAACGCTCCACTATGAACGTCCTTGCTAATAAAGTCTTCCCGCCACTATTCTAGGTGTAAACACAGAAATTGATCTTAATCTGCAATGCACGCCACCTACCCCTCATTACCCACGATGCACCACTCCGCTCCTCTGGTGCTATTCTGCAGTGCGCTAAAGTATAGAAATAATTTGACCCGCCGCATTTATTTTTTTTGAACATTACACGACTCTGTGAGGGAGACCATCCATCATTTAGTCAGTCAATACGCTAATACGCTTCTTCCTGCAATGTCTTTGCTTGGCCGTACACGCTCCCATGTACACGCGCTTTCATGTGAGAATTCGTTAGAGCCCTCGAATAAGTGCACTCAGGTACCGGTGGCTCAATATCTGTATATTTGAGCCAACAGTGTCTTGGCGGTGTTTGGGGCAGTGCAGCGCTCCCTGCTCTCCCCTGCTGCAGAACCAGGGCTTTTCGGCTCTTTGGGGTTTTTATTTGTTTTTTGTCTTTTTTTAGATTCACGACTTTGCTCTCCCCGGTCCCGCCGCTAAACCCCGTGAACCTGAACCACGAGGGGTTCTAGCTTCTCGCGTAGCCTGCGTCCGCTAGGCCAAGGTGTACCCTTTACCCATGGGAAGAGCGCATTAGAGCTCCAGCATGTCACGCGGAGGCTCCGCCGCTGCTGCATCGTTGCCGCTGCTGCGTCGCTGCCGCTGCTGCGTCGCCGCTGCTGCGTCGCTGCTGCTGCTGCGTCGCTGCTGCTGCTGCGTCGCTGCCGCTGCTGCGTCGCTGCTGCTGCTGCGTCGTGCATTCTGGAGTCCAGCCTGCGTTGGATCATTTCGCCGAATCAGCAAAAAAAAAAAAACAACCTGTAATGGTTCTGTGTCTGTTAGAGTCGATGACCGCTCAAGGTCGACAAACAATATCAATTGTGTGTCGAGGAGCGTCAGCCATGTTTGGGATATTTACAGTATTTGACACATAGGGTTTTAGGAGAAAACTAACCACACACACACACACACACACGCGCTCTCTCTCTCTCTCTCTCTCTCTCTCTCTCTCTCTCTCTGTGGCTCTCTTTCTCGCTCATTGTGGCTCTGAATGCAGTAAGACCTTTGTATTAGTCCCAACAGCTTGACAGCCTCGGTCCTGGTATCCAGTACTCGGTGACACCGGGGGGGTGGAAAGATCCCTCCCTCACATGCCGCCTGATATTCTCAGTAATGGCATCCCTGGTTGATGAATAAGCCATGAATGGTGGCCCTTTACATGTCCTGTTAAATTACATCCCTATGCTTTACCTGAGCACGGTTACCGCATCGGCTCATCTCATCTCGTCTCATACGCTCCCTGGTTGGACCGGCCAAGGGCACGGTGCGGAAAAGGCTCATATAAACAAAATTAAATTGTGTACAAATACTTCGATGTCAATAATTTGACAATGTTTTGTGGAGGAGTATTAGTGCTTTCATAAGATATTTGCACAAAAGAAATATGTGAGAAACAGTCATTAGTAATAATGACCATTGATTAGGATCGTGAACAGCCTATGAAGTGTGCAAGTAAATAGAGCCTTAAAGAGCCTTAAACATTTAACTGTATCACGATAACCAAAATGCCAGACGATATCTCGTCCCATATCACAATATCGATACTAAAGCGATAAAAACGATGCACATACCGTATTACTGGAATTTGTGAAGTTGATGAATTTTTCAATTGCAATAATATAACCTTATGCAAACATCAATATAGAGATAGAGAAGAATATATTCTTATTTAAGACTGCAATTTAACAATTGTTTTTTGTTCTGCCTTTTCTTTTACAAACCCCAATAGTCATACTGAACGAATGCAGTGACAAAATGGGAACTAGTGCCGCTCTCCAGGAAATGGGAATTCTTCGGTGTGTGGACCCATTTCTGACGCATCCAGAGAATGAAGCCGATTCAGCGTGGTTATTTTAGCTCCATCGCTCCGGCTCCATTGATCCCATTGATCCAGAAAACCATGATAGACACATGGTTCCGGTTTGATTTACACATCTATCCCAGCACCTCCTCATTCAGGGATGATCGTGCAGAAAAAAAACAAAAAACAGAAATCTTAAGTGCCAGTTTAGAATCGACAAAAAGTTTTAGGTGTCGAAGAGAGGAAGATTTTTGGAGGATTTTAGACATTGGGAAAATCCTCGTGTTTCACATACGTACGTACTAATGATACTGTATGTACTCAGCAGCGGAAAAACAAAACTTCCCCGCGGCTTCTCTCTCCCTCTCTTTTTCTCTTCTTGCACGGAAACGGACGGAGTGACGAGACCAGCGATTAGCGAGGAAAGGTACGAGCGCTTTCTCACTGCACCACCTCTCCTTTGCTGACCTCATTTAGTGGAGCTGAGCAGATCTCTCCCAAGGCCAAACAGCGTGGAAACGAGAGAGGGAGAGAGGGGGGGAGAGAGAGGGACACGTCAAAGACAAAGGAGGTCAAAACAGCTTTTACAGCAGAAGAATTTATTTTAAAAAAAACCTGCTATAATCACATGACAGTGGTAAAAAAAAATTTAAAAAAAGACCAAAACACCCTGAACTTGAAACTTAAAAAAAAAAAGAATCAAAATACTTTTATTTGTATTTATAGCCTCCGGGACTGAGAAACACATACTGGTCCGCTAAAATGATAAGTCAAGCGTGAAATAAATATTAAACATCCAATGCTTTCGTTTTTGTGCTCAGTATTATCCAATCTAACTAATAAAGGAGGGAACCTCTGTATGTATGTACAGTATGTGTGTGTTTCCTTCGATTATCTCGACAACCGTGCATCTGATCTGCTTCTCACTTGGCGGGCGTATTGCTGGGGAGCCAAGGCCGTGCAGTGTCCATTTTGGTACAATTTGGACAGGCAACACGTTTAATCTTAATAAACTTTGAATAAACAAGCGGACAGCGAGCCGCTCAGCTCTGTGCAGCAGCGGTTGCGGGGCTTCGGGGCTTCGGGGCTTCGGGGCTTCGGGGCTTCGGGGCTCTGCGACTGTATCCATGCAGTGCAGCCACCGTGAGGGACTGGGGTGTGTTCCCGGGTTGTGGTTTTGGGGAGCGGTTGGAGTAACACTTTCAAATATTCGGCTTTGTGAACATGTGACGAAATCCAAGCAGTTCGCTGTTCACGCCGTATTGTGTGGACTAGCTTTTCCTGCAGTGTCTCTAGTTTGGACGCAATTTGGACGTTCTTAATCTTCATGTGGACATGCAGACGGCGGTTTTATGCAGATCTCCTTCTCCTCCTCCGTCCCCTCCCACTCCTCCTTCGTCTGCATTGTGCATTGCATTGTGTGTTGGGACTGCTGCAGATCCTCCACAACAAACCGTGCCTGTCGGGAGATCTGCGACGACTCCTGGCCTACATTCAGCACCATCATTTGTTAGCGTCAGCAGGGTAAGGCATGAACTCAGGGGGATTAGAGGTAGACTCCCGCTCCAAACCTTCTCCGGGAGAGCATCTCTTCATGCATCTATGCTTGTTTGTTTCAGCGGCGCTTTCCTAAGCGTTCCCCGACATAGGCGCCACCCTCACCAGAAACGCAGAAACTCTGCCGATGCCTCGCGCTCGATGAGGGAGTGGTGACCCGGAGGAAGGGCATGACGTTCAGAGGTCAAATTAAATGTCTGTGGAGCGGTCTTGCCGACGCAGATTAGTTCTAATCTTAAACTTAATCACAGTTTTAATCTGGACTGACTGAAATGGCCTTTCTCAGTCATGGTTTGAAATAGTCTCAGACTTGTCCTAGTCTTGTTTTTAAAAAAAAAATCTGATTCCCAGAAGGAAAATTAGACCTAATCTAGGCCTAAGTGAAGCTCAAATTCAATCTTTGGATTAGTTGACCTTGACAACCGAGGAACTGGATGATCTGGACTAAGACCAGCACCAAGACCAGACAGAAGGAGCCGACTAGTCCTTCATCACCTTAGTCGAGGACTTCCTAGTCTACAACTAATTAATCTTAAATTAAGCAACATCTCAGAAAGGCGTTTTTAAGATCTAGATTAATTTAATTACGATTATCTTAGTCCTGATTTAGATTAAACGCTGTCTGTGAAACTGCCCTTATATTACATACAGTACAAGCCCTATCACTCTGTGATGGGTCAGACTAATTTATTAAAATAATTTAAATAACTCTGTTTCTTTCTTTTTTTCCTCTTCTAAAAGGGTAATCCAAACTCATATTTTGGTCTAATTAAAGATATTCCTTCAGGCGAAGGATTGGATGTCACAGAATGTACAAATCATTATACATCCACCACAACCCATAGAGAGTTCTCCGGGAGTGAGTCACCACGATTTATTCGAGACCTTAATTTGGGGGCAACTCAATAAATTCCAGCGCAGTCAGATGAGAAGATATGCTGCATGTGTGAAGCGCTGGGCAAGGCATTTTTTTTTTTTTATAGTTTACACAAATCATTTACATTCACATTCAAATCTCCCCTCTTTCGTCTCCACCGACAAGGAGGCCATTTCTCGCTGCAGATGTCTTTGCTGCGGCACTTGGGGTACGGTGGAACCCGGGAGATCCTGGACCACGTTCGGGGCCTGCGCCTGCCTCCTGCTCGACCGCTTCGTGATGGACCGCCAGGGACAGCCCGTGTCCCGGATGCTGTCGCTGGAGCGGTGCCAGCTGAGGGTGGCCTACGCCTTGCCGCCACACAGGCAGGGCACAGGTAGGCCCACCGCGCCCAGGTGCCGATCCACGGGAAGGGCTCCGCGGGCCCGCCGGTCTACTGCCACGTTCACCAGGAATTCCATGGCCGCCCTGGGCTTCTCCCAGTGTCCAACCGGGGAGCAGGTCTCCGTGCTGCTCATGTGCGGAGACGCAGCCTGAGTGGAGACGAGGAATAAAGAATGTGAAGATGTTTGACTCTGCCTCCTTGCTGTATCGTTCATTTTACTCAATCGTGATCAGGGGATTCATTGAGAGCTTTTTTTTTTTTTGTTAAATATACTTTATTAACTCCTCTGTGGGAAATGAATTGTCTGCATTTGACCCATCCTAGTATCGGACATATCTATGAGCAGTGGGCTGCCATGTGGCGCCGCCGGGAGACCAACTCAAGATCTTAACCGATGCCTTGCTCAGGGGCATCGGCAGGAGTGTCTTCTGTGCCGGGGGAAACCGGAGAAAACCCACGTGAACATGCGGGGAAGATGTAGACCCTCTTGCTGTGATTTCAACAGAGCTGAGCCACTCTGCCGCATCCAACCGCTGTGATGGTGGAACGCCAACGCAGTAAAATTCAAAATAGCACCTTCTGTGTCTAAAAGCTGTGTGTGATATGTTTCTTTGTCAGCAAAACACCATCTTAAATTCAGGCTAATCGAGCAAAGGTTTTTTATGGGACTGCATGAAAGTCTTTTGAATGAGGAAATCCTTCGGAGATGCTACCTACCAGCCACTGTACACGCTCACCCTCTCATATACGTCCTGTCATTGGCCAAAAGAAATATCCACTGATACGCAGTTAACTCAAGTAGACTGGACCCCCGCCCGTCCCCGTCCCTGTCCCCGTCCCCGTCCCCGTCCTGTCCCCGTCCCCTCCCCATCCTATCCCCACCTGGAACCCTCCCTGGAGTTGTGCTGCTCCAGAGCTGATTGCCTCTCCATGTTTTAGCAGCAATGCACCATTCAACTCTGCAGGCAACTTGACAAATGAGCAGCGGTCTGTGAGGTGGGGGGTGTAGGGGGATGGGTGTGTATGTGTGTGTGTGGGGGGCGCGGGGGCGCGGGGGGGGGATGCTGGTACTGCACCACCCGTTCCATCCCATCCCATCCCCATCCTCCCCCCTCTGTCCCGCAGTGGTGCACTTCCCTTAAATGACACTTCCCCCTCCTCACTTTTACCATCTTTTGTACAAGGATAAGACCAGGCACACACACACACACACACACACACACACACACAAACACGCACACGCACACAAACACAGACACACACACACACACACACACACACACACACACGCAGCAGCACACATGTCAGCAGCTGTAGGTTACAGCAGCAGTGGTGCTGGAAACCTCTGCACCTCTGTGAAGAGTTGAGTTAGTGCACTAGAGAGAAAATTGAGTTGAACATTGAGTGCACCAAATTTGTGCATTCAATGTTCAATTTGATTTTAATAGACATTTAATGTCTATTACTGTGAAAAAAAACCAAGACATCTATATGCATCATAGCCTACTGAGAGTCAATCAAAAACAGGTTTTGAAGTTGTTTCTGGTACAGTGCCTTGAGAGCAGATGACAGCTCCACAATTAGTTAACAATAGACAGACAGACAGACAGACGGACAGACAGATGGACAGATACTTTATTCATCCCTGGAGGGAAATTGCATTGTCTCAACAGCTCAAATCAAAACATTAGAAAAATACTGTGATATTAAAGCAATACAATAAAAATATGAAAAATAAAATGGCAATTTATGGCAAATATATATAAAAATAAACCAAACAGTTAAGCGTACACAATAGAAATATGGCAATACACACGAAACATTCATGATAAAAAACAAATATAAACTGAGAATAACAGTAAAAAAAAAAGAAATATAAGGTTCTACACAATAACTTGTAATGAAATAAAGAGTGAAGCAGATGAACTTAAGATAGAAATAGTGACAATGAACCCCAACATTAGATATAATACGCCTGAAACAGTGAACAAAATGATGGCAATAAGCCTATAAACCAAACAAAGTGCCACTAAATATACACTTCTGTATTAACAAATTCACTTTTTTTTTCCGCCTTATTGAAGGGACCAGAGCTTTGGGTGGGCTGAGGTGGGTGGGGGTCTGACGCAGCACGCCATCATTCACCTTGACTGCGAGCTGTGTTCACTAGTCTGACTGCTCCGGTCCAGTCAGTCCACACACACACGCGGCTGCTGCTGCTTCATCCGCTGGAGCACTCTGGCAGCGGTGGGACGTGGAGTGGGACGTACTATCGATCCTGCTGAAATGATGGTTCTCTAAAAGGCAGGCAGTAAGCATGTCTGTACCTTCCCCCCCTCGCCCCCACCTCCATCCACCCCCCACCCCGCCCCTCCACAGCAGCAGAGAGGCCCACAGATATCACCAGGCTCAGCACATTGTACCATCCCTGCAAGGAGGCAGAATGGGATTTTTCGGTGAGACAAGCTGAGGGGAAGGTAATTCAAGCCGAGCTGTGCATTGCATCCCGCCCTCCGGGGGGGGGGGTGTAAGCTGAACCGTGTTACCTTCACCTGACGCCCGAGTAGAAGTGACAAATAAGGTCATTTGAAAATGTCCTGTTGCCAAAGAGGAAATGACAGGAGTGGAAAAATTAAGTGTTTGTATGACTAGTTTGAGAGAGAGCGGATCACTCTGAAGCAGTAGCAGAACTCATCAACTGGGTGTTTTAGACTGAGATGAGATGAGATGAGATGAGATGAGGCAATGTGAGATGCGATGAGATGAGTTGAGATGAAATGAGATAAGATGAGATGCAATGAGATTAGATGAGATGAGATGAGATTAGGTAAATTGAGATGAGGTGAGATGAAGTAAAATTACATGAGGTCCGATCAGATCATATCATATCCAATCCGATGAGATCAGATCATGTGATGTGAGATAAGATAGGATGAGATGAGAAGAGATGAGGTAATATGAGATGAGATGAGATGAGATGAGATGAGAGAAGGGGGGATGAGTTGAGATCAGATCAGATGAGATGAATTTAGATTTGTTTAGATGAGATCAGATCAGATCAGATCAGATCAGATCAGATCAGATCAGATCAGATGCGATCCGATTAGATCATGTGAGATCGGGTAAGATGAGATGAGATGAGATGAGATGGGATGGGATGGGGATGAGATCAGATCCGATCAGATCATGTGAGGTGAAATGAGATGAGATGAGATGAGATGAGATGGGATGGGATGGGATGACATGAGATGAGATGAGATGAGATGAGGTGAGATGAGATGAGGAAACATACGGTTAGTTAAGATAAGATGTAAAAACGTAAGATAACATTTTATTCATCCTTGGGAGGAAATAAGGTGTCAAAAAGGAGACAAAAATATAAAAAAAATATAAATAGAGCACTTGCACAGCTGGTGAGTTGCGTGTACATAAAATACCTAAAGTAAAGTAAAAGTGTGTTCGGTTACATGGTCAATAGTAGCAGTGCTTAGCAAAAATATGCAATGACAGTACTAAGATATGCATATGGTATAGTAAATATATGTTTATTGTAAATCATATATATCTATAATAAGGTGAGAGTCCTTTATTTATGTTTAAAGCCCAAAAGACTGGCCAATAAAACTTGACTGCATGTATGTTATGTTAAAGGTCTTGTTTTGTATATTTTTTGTATGTATTTTTAAATAAATGTGATATATACATATGTATATATATTTTTTTCTAATCGGGATTAGAATAACCTGATTCTCTGACTCAATGAGAAGTCGATCTACCTGCAGGACATGTTCGTCGGCTACATTAGGAGCGATAGAAGTGTAATGCCAAAAAATCAACGCTAGGTGGAGACGGTGAGCTATGATTCTCTTCGAAGAGCTTCAGTTCAGAGGTTTCATCCAAAAAAAGAACACCGCCGACATGGATCATCTCCGGGCATCCTTCTGAAGTCTCCAGTGTGCACAGGGAAAATAAAACATGTGGGCTTGTTATTATCCATTGACACCATTTCCATTCACACTTACAGCATCTCATTAGGTGAACTGTGTTGCAGCACACGGTTTCCAGGAGGCGGCATTATAGTTGTATTCCCCTCATTTTACATGTCCTGGGAATATGACCTTATGACCTCTCCAGCATCAACCTTCCGTGGTTTTATTGTTTAACGCGTCTAGGCGCCGCAGTAAGAGATGTCAACTTAGCACCACAGCACCGGTAATTTGAATTTACAGGTCACATGTTCTTGTGTTAGGTCGCAGGTACTTGCTGCTCAAACATCTATTGCACGGGCACATAGTACAGATATGCACGATGGTGTGTCATGCGTCAATGCGTCCTGTTTAGCGGTACGTTTTGGTTTACACTGCGAGCGCCGAGTCCCCTGCCCCCTGCAGGCCCTGTCCTGCCCCCCTCTGCCCCTAGTGTCCAGTCTACTGGAGGCCCTGCGCGAGCTGGCCCCCTCTGCCCCTAGTGTCCAGTCTACTGGAGGCCCTGCCCGAGCTGACCTCCTCTGCCCTTTTCACCAGAGACATCAACGACAAATAAAAAAAAATATCAAAAAAATCACCTCACTCATGGCTTGGATTTTAAGTTTAAGCTGCCATTTGGCTCAGTTATTGTATATAGATTTTTTTAGGGATTGGTAAATAGACCTTCACGAATATGAGATAATTTATTGACTGGTATCACTCTCGGGTCAAGGGTCAATCCGCATATCGACTTTTGATACGAGCCCTGCCCCGGCAAAAGACAAGTGTCATAATCCATACTGAATGTGACAGATTTACGCTTTTGCATTCCAACACAATTAATCGTTTTGACATCAAAGTAAATCAAGATTCCAAAAAACGTTGAATCGTTGCGCCGAAATCAATCATTTTTGACACAATTAAATGGTGAGAATTCCGTGTCCGTCAACCGACTCTCGTTCCAACTGAATCGGTGAATCAAGGGTGAGAAAAAAAAAAAATGAACGAATCATTTTTTTCCGATTCTCCAAAAAAAAAGAGCTGAACCCTCCACGGCGATGGTCTGATCAGTGGCGTATTATTATTGTTATTATAAATAATAACAATAATAATAATAATAATAGTAATAATAATAATAATAATAATAATAATAATAATAATAATGTATTATTATTATTATTATTAGTTATTGTATATATTGTATATATTATTATTATTATTATTATTATTATTACTTTTATTATTATTATTATAAATAATAATAATAATAATAATAATAATAGTAATAATAATAATAATAATAATAACAATAATAATAATAATAATAATACATTATTATTATAATTGTTATTGTTGTTATTATTATTATCATTAATAATAATTAATAATAAAAGTAATAATAATAATAATAATAACAATAATAATAATAATAATAATAATAATAATAAATTATTATTATTTTTATTCTTCTTATTATTATCATTAATAATAATTAATAATAAAAGTAATAATAATAATAATAATAATAATAATAATAAATTATTATTATTATTATTATTATTATTATTATTATTATTATTATCATCATTAATAATAATAATCAATAATAATTTAAAAAATACTACTACTACTACTACTACTACTACTACTAATAATAATAATAACAATAATAATAATAAGAATAATAATAATATTTTTAACAGCAATGTTTACATTCATCCATTTTTATTCTAGGTTATTCCCTCATATCTACCCCCATAATAATGAAATACATGACCTGACATCAAGTTATCAACTCCATCATCTACACGGACCCGCTCTCGGTTGAGGTCATCTACACCCATCTGTAACGTTTTTTCCAACTTCAACCTCACGTTTACATTGTTCTGTTTCGGTCGTTTTATTGTTGTTGTTTGGTTGTTTTTTTTGACTCCTCGTTGTTGTCTTTTTTAGGGGGGGGGGGGGGCGGGGGTTGTGTCAATAAAGCTTTTTGAATTGAATGGATCCGAACGGGGGGGGGGGCTTTTAATCTCGCGCAGCAGCTGGGCGCCATTCGACCACGTGACGCGGGAGACGTCGGAACGGGCTTCGTCACTTCGTCCGGATCCATGTCCGACCTGGCGACACCATCAAGTCAGCGCTGGGTGGAGGAGTCTGAAGCGTCACCACGTCCGACCACCACCACCACCACCACCACCAGCAGCAGCAGCAGCAGCAGGAGCGGCACCACCACCACCACCAGCACCGGGCTTCAATTGTTCGTTAACAAGGTGAGTCCGCCATGTCTGCCTTCACCTTCTCCCCGCGAACCGCGTCTCTTACTCCCGGTTCGCAATGTTCGCCTCGCCCTCCGTTTGGAAAACAAACAGACAAACAGACAAACAAACAGACAAACAGACAAACAGACAAACAGACAAACAAACAGACAAACAGTCGACGAACGGGGGCCTCGTCAGCGGCGCCGTCTCGCTCCGCCGCCGCCGCCGCCGCCGCCGCCGGCTCTCCCCCACCCCCCGACGCCGGCGTGCGCGTCACGGACTCGGGACCGTTCTCGTCGCTGCGTTGGCTGCTCGGCGGAGGCCATCACGCTGCGAGCTCCGTCCGCCTCCCGTGCAGCGGACGAGCGGCCTCGCTGACGCGCCGCGCCGGCGCCGGATCCCCGCGTTCGTGTCGGTGCGTGGGTCGTCAAGCGGAGCGCGGCGCCGTTGGCTCTGAAAGGCGTTGAGTTAGCGCGACGAGCTAGGTGGGTTCAGTGCGAGGGAGGCCTTGTGTTGAAGTTGTGTGGTTTGTTGTTTTGTTTTCCTTCTGCACGTGTATCATTAATTCACAAGTAATGGGGATAAATAACTGTGGTTATACAAGTGGCCGCAGCTTGTGTAATGTAAGTCAATGTAAATTAAAAGCTTTAGTTGTTGTTATTATTATTATTATTATTATTATTATTATTATTATTATTATTATCGGCATCTGTTTATTTGGCCGTGTCCCCTTTGGATTTGACTTGGTATTGTTTGGTGCTTGTACAGTCAGACAGACGGGTGAACAACATTCAATTATCTTGACAAGCAAAATATATAGATGATCAATGCACAAGATGAGGCGGGGACTAAGTGGTAGATTGCTTGTGGCTCTGTTTTTGATTATATTGGATATTCTTACATATTGGGTTTGTAGTCGAGATTTATGAACTCCTCGAAGTCACAAAAACCCCGCTGCAGGTTGATTTCGGGTGGGGCCCCAGTTTAAATTGGTCTTTTAAAAGCATGGAGAGAAGTGCAACCTTGGATCAGCAGATCTAAGCAGAGCCCCTGCCTGCATTTCAATGAGGTTCACACACACAGAACCCCAAATATTCCTTGCTGGGGACCCAGCCTTATCACATCTTTACAAGCGCCACTCGCCAACTTTTACACTATTCATCACATTATGTTTTGTCACCCATGGTCAATGGGATAGACCCTTAATTGTTATGTTAATTATGATTTACTGTGTGTGTGTGTGGTGGACCTCTGCCACACTGGGAAGGGTAATGGTACCCGCTTGGCACCGGCCGTGTGCAAATGAACATGTTGCACTCTCCTCTGATGGCTGGACAGGCATTGAAAAGGAGATTGTTTACATTCAGATTCTGGCCTCCCGCTCCTTTGCTTTTTCTTCCCTCCTGTTTTGCTATCACTGAAGAGACATGACCCATTTAAATGGTTGTTTAATTGCATTAGAAAAAGAGCCAAAATACTTCTCAATAAACTCTTGTCTACAATTCAATTAGAGCTAGTCCACCTAGCAGCCTAGATTTCTGTGCAACACAATAGCTTATGTCCTCGCTGTAAGGACGGGCACCTGCACTGAGGATTTGCCAAAATCCAAATCTATGTGGAATTTATGTAGGTCAGGCATCAGTTAGAACGACCCTTTCTTATAATTTATTAGTTAAATCCCTGACCGTATAAATGATGGATACTTAAATTCATCCCCGGGGGGAAATTGCATTGTCTCAACAGCTCACATCAAAACAGAAGGAATAAGTACAATAAAGCAATACGACGAAATATATTAAGAAAAACAAAAAGTCGATGTATGGAAAAATGGGAAAATTAACAGTTGGCTGTACACAATAAAATACTGCAATATACACTAATATGAACAACAAATCGAAAAACATAAAAATAAAACAAGAGATAAAAATGCAGAGGCCTAAAAATGTCATGTCCAAAAATAAAATATACACTTCTACACAACAACTTATGAAATAAACACTGAACCAGAAAGATGACGACGTTAAGGAAGAAATGGTGATGTACAATACACCTGACATTAAATATAATAAGCCTTAAATAGTAAACACAACTTCTGGTGGTTGTCCAAATGTTTTTGTCTTGTTTTTTTTCCCCTCTTCATGAGAAGTGGAGCAGACAGACGGTAACTCGGCTAATGGGGTTCACATTGACGTATTGCGCTGTTGCCTAACACACAATGTATGTGTGTCCCTGGATCTAGGCTACACCGTAATGCAACTGACGTGTCCGGTGACGGTACCGTTCTTTCATATGGAACGCAACAGCCGTCCAGTTTTCTGGCGCTGGGGACTTTCTACATCGTCAACTTTTCCCGCAGCCCTTTGGTTTCTGTTCTGAAAGTAAAACAAAACGAAGCTGAGGTCCTGCGCCGCCTCCCCAAACAAGACAACGGCAAGTTTATGTCCAGAAGCCAGACATTTTATTGCTGCTTTTCCTCTTGCCCTCTGACCAGACCATATAATAGGAAATGGCAGAGTTTTTTTCCCCCTCTTATTTCCTATTTATGGAAGTTGTGGGCTTTCTTTTCTCTTATTTATTTAAATTTTTGACTTATTTTTTCAGGGACTAGCTGCATAAAGATGTTGAAACGAATGCTTGGGGATCTGCTTCTGTGTTCTGCTCCCATGACTCTGGATTTCCAATTTGCTTGCTTTATGTGATGCCCCGGTTATTAGCAGAATTAGCATGCGGAGGTGTGTTCATTTGGGATGTAGATGAATTTCGTAGCCATGTTCATCACCCCGGGTCCTGCCTGTTCACAAACGATGAATTTGGCATCCGAAGATATTCAATTGGTGTGTTGCGTGTCTCAAATTGGTCAAATCGAGTTGCATCTCTTTGCGCTCAAATAGCGATTTGCTGGTAATATTATTTAAGTTTGGGAATTTTCTGCCTCGTCTCTGATAAACCGGTCTCAACTGCAATGTTATGCAATCGGTGATCCTCAGAAGACCTCGTTTAATACAGGAGTATCTGGGACAAAATAAATAAACTCAGAACAAGCTGGCTTGAGGCTTCCCTTTTAATAAAAACAATGGAATTCCTGGACTGATGCAGTGGGACAGTTTCACAAAACGAACTGTAAATATTGTAGAGAAGTATTCCATGCGATATATGGTGTTTCTAATCCTGACATGTCTTGGGATGTAAATATTTTAGCTGTAACACATCCTAGCTTTTAGTGATTTCATGGTTTGTGCTTCTTCAATTCATGCGTTTGCATCCAGTTTTTAAATGTGGCCTTGTGTGTTTATGGGAAGGCAAGTTAAAAATAACCGATTTATCTGGTTGGGGACGCCCTGATACCTTTCACTTAAAATGCCTTCTGCTAATAAGTACAAATCTTAAACTTTATCTGTTGGCACCATCTGATGTCGACATGTTTTATATGGCTCTAGGTTGAAGGTTGTGGAGCTATGCTATTAATCATGGTGTAATTCACCCTTACTGCATGGGAAGAAAAATAAAAGGCAGGGACAGAATGATACTGTAGAAAGCTGTGGTTGCCTAGCTAAATGCCTCCAATTTCAATAAGAGTTTAGTGGGTTATGGGTCGGATTTTTTTTCCACAAAACTGTATCTAAAGTTCTATATTCAATGCGCATAGGTCAATAAAGGCAATTTGTGCCGCGATGAGATAGTACTTTAGTGTTAAGAAGGTACTTTACTGTATTTAACAGGTACAATCATTCATGCAATGTTTTAAGGTCCGTTAGTGGTTCATGCCATGTGTAATGTTTCCACATTTCTATTGAAAATCGTTACTGTAAATTATTTTACTGAAATCCCAAAAAGCACTCATCGGTTTTATGGCCAGCAATTGCATGAATGTTCATCCACTACATTTTTGTTCGAGGGATACACTTTCTTGAGAGGAATTTTGCTTTATGACTTTGTTGCCCGGATTCAGACGAGAAGGTCAATACCATTTTCATCAGTGTCCAGAACAGAGATGGTGACGGAATGCATGCTAATTGTTAGCTCAATGCATGGCTGTGGAGGGCATCGACTGGCCTAGCTCCTGTGAATGCTGGGAAATCCACCTCTTACATCTTTATGACAAGTAAAATTGAAAAGAGAAATGTGCATTCCGTTTTTGAAGCATATCTATTGATTAGCCGTGAAGTGTCACTTCAGCTAAGTTGGGGGTTGCCAGGGATGAACTGCAACGCGGCTCTCCAAAACATTAACATCCACATAACTCGGTTGACTAAACACATTGGTGCTGTCGTTTTACCAGTTGAGTTTCGGAGATGGTGCATAGCTGCCTGTGAGGCCATTTTCATGGAAAGTAAATACTGAGTTTGAAACAGTTTGTTTAAGCCAGCGTTTTATAAGCAGTCATCAGTGGACAAAATGGTAAATTACCGGAGTTACATTTTTTTTTCTCCCGCGCTATATTAAAAAGGAACTTTTTGGTGCACATTCACATTAATTTTCATGTTTTATTGTTCGCTGAGCTGGGAGTAAGAGGGCCGGGCAGCCACTGAACCCAAGCCGGGAAAACATGTTTTCCAATTATTGTGACTGACAATTTGTTTGCTTCATCAACCTTTTAATTAACCAAGTGAAGTCCATTTGAGATTAACGTAGAGAGTTTCATATTTGTCACATACATACGGTCATCCATATATTCAGTGAGATGTCCCGTCACCCGGTGATAACGCACAGTAAGCTCTAAAAATACAAAAATGTGAGTAACCGATGCGCTCGCGCAGGCAGCTGCAGGGCATGTTAACCCTAACGTTAAAAAAAAGAGAAAAGCTTAATTTCCCAGTTCGACCAAAAAGCTTGTTAATGTGACGAGATGTCGTGATTAACCCGTTATTCTCCTGTCTGTCTTTTCCTGTCTGTGCAGGCGATCTGACTGGACGCCCGACAGACGGCACCTTTCCTGGCACAGTGGAGGAGGAGGAGGAGGGGGAGCGGAGGCTGACTTGCTCTCCCCCTTTTTTCTTTGGCTCGTGGAGGAGGAAGGGGGGGGGAGGCGGAGGTGGAGGTCATCACCGCTCGGAGCATGGGTCAGAAAGTCCCCGGTGGCATAAAAACCATTGACATGCGGGACCCGGCGTTCAGTCCCCTGAAGCTGGAGCTGCAGGCCCTCAACCACACCAAGCCGTCGCGGCTGGACTTGCTGCTGGACATGCCGCCGGCCGGCCTGGACGTCCAGGTGCAGCACTCGTGGAACAATGACGACCGCTCCCTCAACATCTTCGTCAAGGACGACAACAAGCTGGTGTTCCACCGCCACCCGGTGGCCCAGAGCACGGACGCCATCCGAGGCCGCGTGGGCTACACCCGGGGACTGCACGTGTGGGAGATCAGCTGGGCCATGCGCCAAAGGGGCACACACGCCGTGGTCGGGGTGGCCACGGGCGACGCCCCGCTACACTCGGTGGGCTACACGGCCCTGGTGGGAAACAACACGGAGTCCTGGGGCTGGGACCTGTGCAGGAGTAAACTCTACCACGACGAGAAGAACCATCCTGGGAAAGCCTACCCGGCCTTCTTGGAGCCCGATGACACCTTCATCATACCCGACTCCTTCCTGGTGGTGTTGGACATGGACGAAGGGACGCTGGGTTATGTGGTGGATGGACAGTATTTGGGCGTGGCCTTCAGGGGACTTAAGGGCCGGAAGGTGTACCCGGTGGTGAGCGCCGTGTGGGGACACTGTGAAATACGAATCCGGTACATCAATGGACTTGATCGTAAGTATTTATTTTAGAGCAAAGGTTGAACGTAACTACAGTTCACTCTGGCAGGGAGTTTAATACACCAGCTCATTAGGGATGCAGACATATAAACAAGACTCATTAAAGACAAATGGACCCAGTGACGGCATTTATTGGTGCAGTTGTCTGAAGAGACTGGTCAAGGGTTGGTGTTGTTCGGAGAGAGGCAAACGGGGTTACCTCAGAGCAGCAGCACTGTGGCCTTAGGACTGGAACCCAGTATGGCAGGCACGGGGCCAACTGTTATGTAAACCAGTTTGACACATCGGATACTGGTCATGGCATCACTTGACTCTTTGCCCGCTGGACCTGGCACTTAAATATCGAAAGGCTTCTCTTCGTCACAAAATTGTCATTGTGCGACGTTATTTACTGATGAAGAGGAGTTATCTTATTACTTAGTCCTGCATGTGACGTTAAGGCCTCTGGGCGCACAGTGTAGATGCAGGATTTACTGCTGGAAGCCCGGTCATGAGCAAAAAAGGAGAAATTCCTTGTGACTTCCCAGACAAGTGCAAAATGACGCAGTTTGGACTTTTCCCTGTGACTCCTTGGCTGAACGGTCATGTGCTTATTTTTTTTATTTTTTTTTAACAGAGATCTAAGTGTTTAATTGATCCTGTTGTGCTGAAACGTGTCTCCTTTTTTGTGTTTTATAGATGTCTCATTTAGATTTAGATCTCGATTAAAGTAGCCCGAGAGCTTTGGGATTAAGCATGGAAACTATTCCAATGTGACTCTCCCCCTCACTTTCGAGATACACATACTAAATAAAATGTCTGATTGAATCAAATGTCTGAGTGGGAGTTATCTGATAGGAATGCAATTATAACAAAGATGGAAGGATAGATACTTTATTCATCCCCCGGGGACGAATTGCATTTTGTCAGCAGCTGACATGAAAGCAGTAGCAAAATAATAGAAATTAATCAAAACTTATGAAAAAGAAAATGGCAATATATGGAAAAATTGGAAAATTTAATATAGAATAAATGTAACCTTTAATATTCACTCCATGATACGCAACAATTTTAACCTAGAAATAACAGAAAAGCAATAACAAATGGAAGACTATACAATTACTTATGAAATAAACAGTTTCATCAGAATAGGCTGGATAGAAATGGTGATGTACAATAAACCTGACATTAAATCTTGCCTTAAATGGTCAACATGCTATTGGCACTGGGCCCATAAACCAAAGATGTGACTACAAATGAAGCCCTAATAGAGTTTCTCTCCTGTCTTTCCAGCTGAGCCGCTGCCTCTGATGGACCTGTGCCGCTGCTCCGTCCGGGTGGCGCTGGGAAGGGAGCGTCTCAGTGAAATCCAAGGCTTACCGCTTCCGGCCTCACTCAAAAACTATCTGCTCTACCAATGAGCACCGGCTGACTGGATAATCACGCCGCGGGAGAGCGAGCGCACGCACGCACGCACACACGCACGCACGCACACTCTCGCTCCTTACTCTGGCATTGCTGTAGAATCCTACTTTGGGTTAAAGCTGTCCGACAACATTACTACGGCGACTGGACTCTGCCGTTTCAAGCTCAAACCTCAGTCAACGGCACTGCTCTTTCCCGTGCGACAAGGGCTCAGATGACAGGGGGGGGGGGGGGGCTGGATCGCTGTGGGGTTTTGGTTTCCCGCCCCTGTTTTTTTAATGATAACGCGGGTGTGTGATGTTTTGAGTTCCGGACTCACTGAATACTATGCAGACGCCCGAGCCACTTGGCTTCTACTGTAGTTGTGCGCCTACTCCAGTTGGCATGGTGATGTGGGATATGTTGATGGTACCTCTACTGTGACCTCCAGACCTCTGAATAATGATGATAATAATTAATTCCTACGCTAGGTTTTAAATTGATACTGCACAAAGTCAGCTGACATTAAATGGAGAAATGGAGCTATATCAAGAGTAAATGAGCTGCAATGCGCTTTGCGTGTCTGACCGCAGGGTGGCAGCATTCAGCATACCGGCCTCTTGCGTACATTTATTCTGAATCGACTTTATAAGATTTAATTCTAGTTGCTTTTAAAAATTCTGGGGTTTTAAAAAAACAAACAAACAAACGGGGGAAAAAAAAAAGCAAATGCTCTCAAAACACAGATGTTGACCACTTCACTGTGACTCTACAATACAGTGTGTTTGAGACCAAGGCTCTGATGTTGCAGATTTGGTGGAACCTCAGGCTCACCAGTGGTGCCCCCCCCCCTTCCCCATCTCTCTCGCTCTCTCTCTCGCTCTCTCTCTCTCCTCTTTGCACTCTCTTTATCAGGTTTCTCTGCAATATGGAAGTGCCTGTTTGTTTACCAATGGCGCATCAAATTGGAGCAACATGACCAGAGATTTTTATGTCGGGATGACGTCACTGTGATCTGTAGCATGCATCTGAGAAATGTACAATCACAACCTCCTCTGTGGATCTGTCTCTTGTATTTTGCCCTTCATTTTCTTGTCTTTGTTTTTTTTTTCCTTTTTTTTTTGTTTTGTTTTTTAAGTGGAAGGAAGGGCTTGGCGGCCCTAATCCATAGTGGATCAGCATGTTAGATGTAAAGCATTATACTGGGTCAGGAGAAGACAATCCATAACGTGCTGCACATGCAGACAGGGTCCCATCGCCAACATATTTTTGCACGCCATATCATAGACATGTTGAGTCTAGTGCTTTTTAAGATGTTGTCCTTTTAGTACTGTGCTGGATATGGACTGCCTCACTTTTTTTTTTTTTTTTTGTTTTGTTTTTTCCCCTTCTGGCTTAAATGCTCCATTTATTTGTATTTCTCGATTTAGATTTGTTTCAAGATACTAGTAAAGTTTATTTCAAATTAGCATTGTGTCCTGTGCAGTTTGTGTAAACTATTGTAAATCATGTATTTATTTATCTATGACTGTAGTACATTTACCAAAAAACCAAACAGTGAGTAGGGGGGGGGGGTTAAAATTTAATTTGAAAACTAAAGATGTTAATCTCCTATGATAGAAGTTGAATGCAATGCATGGAAGGCGAATTAAAACCCAAATTCAAAGGTTGAACTTGGGTGCAGCTTCAGTGGTTGTCATGATTAATGCACAAACGGTTTACAGTAACTCTACTGAGCCGCCAGAGGATGCTGTTCTCTTCAAGTAGAATGTTCACCCCGGTCTGGATTATGGCAATAAAATATCCAAATCAAACCAATGATTTCATAAACCAATGCATTCACGGGGAACATTGCAACCAACAACTCGTTTGATTTAAAAACCAAGATATGGATACAAAGATATTCCTAAACGATTATTTTGTAGAAGTTGGTTTGAGAGTAAATCGGAATATATTATTACTACCAGCCTTTGGGATTAAAATTCATGAGCTTTCCTGGGCGTGCGGTCACTTTATTTGACAGTCCCTTTTGCAAATAGGGCCTGATGTGATCAAGAACCAATAAATGACGACAGCTTAACTTAATTTACAAGGTACACAGGAAAGCCACCAGTGATTTAAATCTACATTGAGTGTAATTGAGTGCCAATGTAATGGGGAAACTTGTATCTATTGTAAACATTAACGTACAGTGGTCATACACACTTATGTATAGAATAGGGGATGGTAGCTCAGGCGGTAGAGCTGGTGGTCTAGTCATCTAAAGGTTGCTGGTTGGATCCCAGGCTCCTCCTGCTAGCATGCTGTAGTGTCCTTGAGCAAGACACTTAACCCCTAATTGCTCCTGATGGCTGCGTCCGTCGGTCTTTGAACAATTGTAAGTCGCTTTGGATAAAAGCGTCTGCTAAATGACTAAATGTAATAGCGTTATGTTGTATAGTATATGTGAAGCGGGGAAAAAACAAAATATGCCATGTCTTTTGAGTGAGCTGTTTTAGTTGAGACTGAAAGGACACTTGTTATTGTATCAATGTTGTGACAAGCAGGTAATGAAGGCGTTTGAATGCATGGGTTATCTGCAGGGCGGAATCCACGGATCTGATTGGCGGCCACCCGCCACACCTCCAGCTCCCATTGGCCGCAGCGGGATCTTTAGATCGCCTTTAGATCACCTTTAGATCGCCCTTGGATCACCTTTAGATCACCTTTAGATCGCCTTTAGATCGCCTTCCACGTAAAACGGTCCCGGTGTCGCGTTGACCCCGTCACCAGGGACCGTGTTGTTTTGTTACCCCCTGCTGCGGCGAGAGGACGTTGTTTACTGACCCCTTCATCACGTCCTGGTCGGGAAAGAGCTGCAGCTCAATTACAAACACCAATCCATGGACAAAACAAGAGGAAAAAATGATATTAATTCACGATGTTACAGTATATAACAGTGAACAATATTTGTCATTTAAATGATGTAATTATTGTTGAATTAAATTGTTTTGATTGTCCAGTCACACGCACATCCAAATTCAATAGAAATATTTACTGACCTCAAAATGAAAAAGAAGATAAAATAAATATATTAGAAACAATTACTGTGGTCACGGCAAAAAAATCTATACAAACATTTTCTCCAAATATTGCACATTACAGCTTAAAACCAAAACTAAGGTTTTAAGGTAAAGATTTAAAAAAGAGAAAAAAATGAGGAGCGGTACAGTGGCAGCAGGGTGACACTTGGTTTGTGGGGTAATGTCGTCCATATTAATATATTAAATGTTATATTACATTTATAAATAAATATAAAAAGCACAGTGTCACTTCAAAATAAATATATTTGCAAACATCTAACTAAATTGCAGGAAAAGGGAGGTCTCTTGACTGGAAATGTTAGAATTTCTGAATGTGGGCATTTTACTTAAAAATAAAAAAAGATTAGATGAATGAAATGAAACGTCCTTTCAACTTCTTGACTGTAATCGAAGAGCTCGTTGTCATAAAGTCACAGAAGTGTGACTTCAGGTGGATCTTCAGTCGCTTTTCTTTGCCGAGCTGGGCCTGAGCACTCCGCTGGACTTCCTCACAGCCCGGCCCCAGGTGGTTAGGGTGGTTAGGGTGGGCAGGCACACGTCCAGCTCCCTCAACCTGAACACAGGATCCCCCCCCAGGGCTGCGTCCTCAGCCCCCTACTGTACTCCCTGTACACACATGATTGCGTGGCCAGGTCCAGCTCCAACACCATCATCAAGTTTGCTGACGACACCGTCGCCGTGGGCCTGATCACCGACGACGATGAGAAGGCCTACCGCGAGGAGGTGGCTGACCTGTCACCCTGGTGCCAGGACAACAGCCTCCTCCCCAACGTCAGCAGAACTAAGGAGCTGATTGTGGACTTTGGGAGGGGATTACAACCCAGGACACACAGCGTGTTGGTGATTAATGGGGATTCTGTCAATGGGGAGAGAAGCTTCAAGTACCCGGGAGTCCACATCACAGAGGATTTAACATGGACTTTACAAACAGACACTCTGGTGAGAAAGGCGAGGCAGCGTCTTTACCACCTCAGGCGGGTCTCGGTGAGAACCCTCAAGTCCTTCTACTGTGGAGCGGGTGGAGAGCGTCCTGACAGGCAACACCACTGCCTGGTTTGAGAACTGTCCTGCTCAGGACTGACGGGGCCTGCAGAGGGTGGTGCGTTCAGCTGAAGGTACCACTGGAACTACCCTCCCCTCCCTGCAGGACTTATACACCAGGAGGTGTAGCAGCAGAGCCTGCAGGATCATGAAGGATCCTCACCACCCCAACAACGGACTGTTCCAGCTGCTGCGGTCGGGCAAACGCCTCCGCAGTCACACAGCAACACAGAGAGACTGAGACGGAGTTTCTTCCCTCAAGCCATAAGGACAGTCAATGCTGAACTCACCAGGGGTCCAAACAAAAAGCACTGAGTCACTCACACAGGCCCCACTGCCTTGCTGTACTGTATGTACCATACTGTACTGCATACTGTATCACCGTCTGGGCTCCTGCATACTGCGCTGTATGGATGTTCTTTGCTCTTGTAAGAGCACACGTTACCCCCCGGATGCTGCGCTCTTTATTATGAGCGTCGCCTGGCTCTGCCGGCTGCACAAGCACGGCAATCCAGCCTATTCTCATTTGTAGTTCCACGTTGGTGGAAGGAGCTGCCAAAAACCACCAGAGCAGGGGCCTCCCTATCTGTCTTTAAGAAGCACTTGAAGACCCAGCTCTTCAGAGAGCGCCTCCTCTCCTAACTTACAATTACTTAGCACTGCTTAGCAGTATTTATTGTCACACTAATGTTTCTGTTGCTATGTAGCTTGAATGTTATTCTCCCTTGTAAGTCGCTTTGGATAAAAGTGTCTGATAAATGACTAAATGTAAATGTAATGTAAATGTTGTGTTTGGTGTTACTGTATTGCTGTGTGGTACTGTTGTTTACTGTACTGCATATCTCCATACTCACTTTATTCACATGCACTTTACTGCACATATCTGTATATACAAATAGCCGATCCCATATACATAACTCTACGCCTTTCACTTTTATTCTGTATTACCTTTTTGAGTCTTGGTTTTTTATTTTATTTTATTCTTTTCACCAACTGTATCACATTTTAGGAATCAGTTAGTTTCAGTTCGTTGCTCGGTATGAATTAGGTGTTCGGTTTAGTAAGTATTGCGCACAATCTCCGGGCGCGTTGCACAGACATTTCACTGCGTATATGTACGAACGTATGTTCAAGTATGCGACGAGCAAACCCTCTCGACTCCTGTACAATCTGTTGCTGCGATCATGCGACGTGACGTCAGAGGCACGTCACGGACAACACCCCCGCTACGCTAGGTCCCGCCCCCCGCCTCCAGCGCAACCCGCCCCCTTGCCGTTCTCAGAAAGCCGGTGGAGGCGACCCGAACCGCGGCTCCGCTTCCCCCCCAAAATATACCGGTTACACGCGTTAAACAAAGGAGCCGCGGGAGGAGTATGGTGGCAGTTTGAACATGGCGCAGAAAGACACGCTGTTACATCTCTTCGCCGGGGGGTAAGTCGTGTGAATACCGCTATTCGTTGAAGCGGACGGACGGTCGGTCGGCCAGCGCTGTGTTCTGTTCCTCTGGGAGCTTGGGCACCGCGAACATCGAGTCCCTCCATTGTGATGCACCCAGTGACCTTGTGTATATTGTCGGGAATCCGCGCTGTAACCCGCAACTCGGTAGGGTCGAGGAAGTCGCTCGCCTATCAGCTAGCTATGCTACACTGCGAGCTAGCGCGACGTTTAGCAGCCGGCGCCGTCTACTTCCTGGCGCCGGTGCGTGACTCGTACCCGCACACAAAGACCACTTCTGTAATAACGAGGCGAATTCCACGTCATACGTGCCGCCGATTGTTACTGAAACAAAACGCGGGACCGAATCCCACGACTCGCGTCGCGTCGCTTTCTCAAGCGAACGGTGTCGATCGTGACATGTACGTCAAACACGTTGAACGCCGCCCGGTAGCTCGTCCTCTCCCGGTGGAAACCCACGCGACGTGAAGCGTGACCCCAGCGTCACACGCCGAGCGCCGTGCGAGCGGCCGGGAAACGGGAAACGGTCACCGGGGACAACCACCTTCCGCCGGGGTGACGAAATGTTGCTATAATCGCGCGTTTCTCGTGGGGATTTCATTGGCAATTCAAACAAAAGTGAACCCTCTCCCCCCGCCTCGTTCCCCGCCGACGCTCCCGACCGGAACAAACCGAAACAAGAGCCTGGGAGGTGGAAACCGTCCTTCTCCGCCGAGCGACTCGCCCGGTGGAGGGGGGAGGTGGAAAAAAAAAAAAAATGAAAAGACACGAAACTTTCGTCACTTCGCAGATGATCGGTTCGTACCGCGCGGCTGCGGCTCACGTTGCTTGCCCCCTCCTCCCTCGCCGGGTCATGCGTGTCAGTGATATTTGAACCGTACGCGCGGCGCCCCGTGGAAGCGACGCGCCGATGGGACCGACCTTAGAACCGCGTCCTTTGCTGTTACATCACCTTGTGCCGATGGGGGCCTGTCTGTGTTACCCCCTCTCCGAGCGGACGACGGTTGACTGGGTTTGGTTGTACCTGGTTATACTGAGAAGTTTGGGGAATCCAGTATCGTGAATACGTGGAGAGGGGGGGGGGGGCAACTTGGGGATCGTTTAGTTTTTTTTTTACTGTAATACTTTTGTTGTTATAGATTATACGTACTATTTTAAAGGTTAATATCATTCGTGTTTATTATGATTACATTTATATTCTGATATGCTATTATATACACGCACGCATTACATAGAATTTCACACGGGGAATGGTTGAGAGGTCAATAACCTTGACTAGTTTACACTTCACAAAAATGGTGGCATATGAGGTGCGGTCTGTGCCACAGGCAACCACTCTGTTTTCGGCTGAAGCTATAATAACATGAATATAATATGTTATCTATTATGCGGTCACCTGAGGTTTATTTATTATTATTTTTTTTTTGTGTGTGTGCACATTCGCAGGATTCTGAAGGTGGGTCTTGTCTTTCCCCAGGGGCGTCCCATCCTCACTTGTTCCCATAGCTTTCTCGGTTTTGGGATTTGGTGGGATTTATGGCCACAGCTGTTCTTGTGTTCCACATCAGTTCAGGAGCTGCCCATTTGATCACTCTCCAAACTGGGTTATACAATACACAAGTTCTCATCAAAAGTTTCCAACTAGGAAAACACAGATATCGTTCTTAGTACCTGCCGAAAAGCTCTTTGTTGGGGGGAAACTCTGCTTTGCATTAAGTTAGCCTATCTGGTACCGGTATTGGTTTCAGTCCATCCCTAGTTTCAACGACCGGAAGAGGTGGGTGTTGTGTTTTGTATAGCGCTTGGTACAGGTGAACCTAGGGCAATAGTTGTTTCTCCATCAGGTGTTTGACTCTGTCTCCCTAGACATGGGACAATGGAACGGCTTAACTTAAACTGGCTCTCACTTCTAAGTTTGTGAGTTATAAGATTGGTGACAACTCATTTAGGCTCTGCCATGAAGACAAGGGATCATAGAGCCAGTGGAAGTTCCAGAATGTGCCTAGCAATGACATTGCACTCTACCATCCTATAAAGGTTCGGTTTAGTGTGCAAGAGCTTAAAAGCCTTTTATGGACAACAACTATGCACTTGGGTTTGATGGAAAAAGGATTAACCCCTCATAATGTAGTGTAAGCAAGCATCCACATGCAAGGATCAAATTGGTCTTGGCAAGTTAGCCATTATTCAAACACTGGCCACCACATGTGGTTTTTGATTGTGTTAGGGTTAGGCTACTGATGTGTCAAAACCACATGGGAGTCCTTTTTTCCCCCTCCTCCAACCCACTGGGCCTAATTGTCTTCCTCTTCTTTGTCTTTTCAGATGTAGCGGTACCGTGGGAGCCATCGTGACCTGTCCCCTGGAGGTTTTGAAGACACGGTTGCAGTCCTCGGACCTCACAATTCGGCCCGTCTTCCAGGTTCAGCTGGGCACATTGAGCGGCACCGGGGTCATCCGGCCGGGCACAGTCACTCCGGGCCTGCTGCAGGTCCTACGGTAAGACCGCTGCTCTCATTGGTGTTGTTGTTTTTTTACTGTGAGTAGTTCCTAGTACCTGTCCTCTGAGGTGCTGACTATCAAATGTACTCCGAGGTCCCAGTACCCGCCCTCCGTTTTCCACTAGTAAACAAAGGAACCAAGTGTTCCATTTTCTCAGCTGGTGTACTATAATACTATCTGTCAGAACTGTTGTGTTGGGATCCTTCTAATCACTGGCTGCTGACTTGAGGTTTTATGGCAGGCGTGCTAATAAGCGCGTTGCTGTGCAAATGCAGTTGTGTTTGTGCATGCCAGATACGAAGAGAGAACTAACTAACTTATAAAAATGCCATGTTCCCGGGCAGTTGCCTAAACTCAAATGCGGTTATGTGATATATCCAGGGGTTTCTCTCAAGGGTGTCTCTTCTGTGGTCTGTCCTAGTAATGATTTCACAGGAATTAATCCTGTCTTACATAAAGTCAGGAGATTAAGTGTATCCCACTCTGAACTAGCACCCTGAGTCGGGATGTGTTACGTGTCTCACTACCAGGCCTCAAGAAGGAAATGTGAGTGGCTTGTGGCGCCAGTTGAATTGTCTTGTGTGTGTGTGTGAGACCGTTTAGGGGTAGAAAGGTCTTGGGACGTGGCCATGTCCCTGGGGGACCCGGGGAGGGTGCAGAGGTTTTAATGCCACAACGTCCTCCTGCTCAGTGTTGTGTTACTTCATTACTATCGGGAAACCAAGCCAGCACCTTTTGGCTATTTGGATTTTGATATTACTTTTGAATGTGCCAAAAAAAAAAGGCATGCCACTTATTTTAGATATAGAAAGAAGCAGTTCAACATGGTTGGTCCCATAAAGTCTGGACTTGTGATCTATGACCTTCCCGAATAAGGGTTTCCGTATTACTGTGGCCTTGAATTGGAAAGGGACTTTTACAGTGTCCCACCCATCATTCAAAAACAGTAAGATGTTTCGGCTCCAAAGTGGATCTGAGGGCATGGGTTTGCGATTCACTTACGGATTGAAAAGATGTGCAAAGTATCACCGATAGGGACAGATCCAAGGTGTGAGCAGAGTTGCGACAGCTGTTCACAAGAAGTCCCACAAATGTTGGGTTCCGACCCTTGTTGTTTGCCTGGAGAGTGAAGGGCAGTCAGGTTGTGACTCCAAACACAACGTGCTGATGTCACCAGTGTGTTGTGTGTTTGCCCAGAGGAGACGTTGTTCATAATGATGCAACCCCCGAGCAGAAGAGTGGCCTGGCTTGAAGCATGGAAACAGGAGACCTGTCGTGGCATTTCTTTTGTTTTATTTCTTTTAAATCCTTATTGTACTTCAACTTGAAGAAGATAAGATAACACTTTATTACCCCCCGGAGGGATTGAAGCATTGTGTAATCAATGTAAATACACGTTTCTTCGCCAGAAGTAGTTTTGTGTGTCAAACTGATCCCTTTTTATTTCCTAATTTCAGGTCAATTCTAGAAAAAGAGGGTCCACGATCGCTTTTCCGGGGCCTGGGGCCAAACCTTGTCGGCGTTGCTCCTTCAAGGTACAGTGACGGCACATTTAAAAGGGGAAATTTGCATGAAATAAAGTGTGTATTGTCTTTGTTTGTACACTCCTCACTCTATTTGTGGGACCTTGTGTTTTTGTTGCAGCTTTAGTACCAACACTATAAAATGCTTGAAATAAAAGTCAGCATTAATTCAGAAAAGCTGACAACACAGCATGTTGTTTTAAACACAGCTTGTAGATTTTCACGTATATTCACCTTTGGTTCTATTCCATGTAAAGTATTAACAAGCAGTCAATTTTTGGCAAAATGCCAACAGTGAGGGAGCAACACTGATGATCCCAAATCCACTCAGCACACATTTCAGTTTGAATTTAAATATTCTACAACGGTAATTGTAACACATTACACTGACACAGAGTCTGTTTGTGTTGTCCCTTCTGTTGTTGTGAACGCACACGGTGCTCTCATTCGCTACCTTCCACGGGCAAACTTGGTCGGGCATGCCCAAATTCCAAACACCTCCAGGGCCATCTCTGGTGCCCAGTGCTTATTCAGCCTATTCTGGCTGCGCAGCGGGCTTTTCCAGAAGCGAGGTGGGAGAGAGAGCAAGTGCTGGGTGACTGACTGCTCTGGACACTCTGACAACGCTCACATCAGCCCACATGTGATTCATTACATAAACACAATGCCGTTATTAAACCAGACTGCCTTCTTATTATACTTCTAACTTCCACGGCACTCTTTTGGCAATAAAATAATCACTACGAATAGTCCTCACTTTCTTGTTCTGCTGGAGCTGGTTTTCAGTCTGGAACTGGCGAATTAGTACAGCCTCCTAATTTTGACCTTGCTAATTTCCACTCTGCTATTACTTTTGAGTGTAATTTGAGGAAAAATAAACTCAGTGCGCACCGGCCGGGTGAGCTTTCACGGGACGCGAGTGCAGTGGTTCTTAAGCTTTTTCATCTCGGCACCAAAAGAGAGATTTAGTGTCTCCGGGGGCACAAACCTCATGGACGCAAAATTAGTTGCCATAATATCTAGATGAGGCTACGACCAACAAAGGCAAAACAGACTCGTACAAATAACTACATTTATTGAATGTCAAATGTCACAAAACTTTTAACCACACACACATTTAGGCACGCTCACAGACCAACTACAGGAGAAACAAACTAGCGTACATTAAAATATCTCTGGGTAATATCTGCTCTCCCCTGGGGAAAAACTCCCCGTCTTCCCTCGTGCTGTGGGTGTTTTGTGTGCAGCTGCCGTACTCATTTGTAAAGTTTAAAACTCATTGCTCAACACTTCTCCACACAAAACACACTGCAGGTGTGCCTCATTACCTCATACGGCTCTGTCAAAGCTGTCAAACATGTTGAATGGAGTCTTTGCCACCGGTGACCGTGGTGGTGGAAATGATGGCGCGCTATGCAGTGTGTCGCGAGGGGGAGGGTAAAGAAGAACAGCTGCACGTTTCCTTGGTTTCTCTGCATTCGGCAAACGTTCCGACTCCCCGGCAAATACATTTTGACAGAATTCAGAGACTGCGCCACGTCATAAAAAGAAAACCACAACTCTTTCTTTAAGGGACAAGGCACGGTTTTCTAACAACTGGGTGCATTTTGACCATTGCAGACCTGCCAACCTGTATGCGTTTTGTGTACCAAATATCAATCAATACAAAACAATACTGTACATTTATAGGGTATTTAAACTAATCCCTCGGATTGGACCAGATGCTACGACCTGGTTCTGTTACCCCTCCCTCTCCCCTCACTCAACATCCACTGAGCAGCACTGAGTGGTACTTGATTATCCACCGGGGTGTAACGCTGCGCTGCTGAGGTGAACTGGGAAGTGGGAGAGTTATAATAAAGCACAAAATGTGTGACCGTCATGTTAACATATAAAACATGAGCTGCGGTCGGTGACCGGAATCGGTCAGTTTTCACCGATCGATCAGTGTCAGATATATTTTCACATTCTTTGCCGATCAGATTTACACGGCTGTGCTGTTCTCATGTACTCGTAAAAATGTTCCGATACTCCAACCCGATACAGCGTAATGTAACGTCGTTGTGTAGTTGACGCTCAAAAAAGAGAGCGAAAGAAAGAAAATCAGTCGGCTGTTTGGAGGTACTTCAAGGTAAAAACAAAGAAGATTAGATATTTTTTTTTAATCTTTGGCCTGACAAGAAGAAGAAGAATATTTAATTGACAACATTCCATTTTTGTAATGATTGCAATTTATTTGCAAAGTACTCTGTGAATATAATATGAATGTATATTTGCACTTAAAGTAAAAGACTTTCATTTGAAGTTGAAACTGGACATTTCCATGTTAGTTATGTTGTGTCCCACTGACACTTGGTGACCGTCCCATCTTCTATTTTATTGGAACTCAGTGACACTTTCATGTTCTATGATTGTTCCATAATGAATAATAATAAACACACGGTGTCAAAATCAGTATACCCGCTATTGTGGTAAGTGCAAATTGCAGCGTGAGTCCGTATGTGCAGCTGTCCTGTCACGTGAGCGTGATCAGATCACGTGATGTTTGTCATCGTCATACAGCAGATCAGAAATTGGAATCTGCAAGTCAGACTTAAAAAACAAATGGCAAAAAAAAACAAAAAACAGAAATAGGAATTGGCCAAGAAAATTTCAGTCGGCGCTTCTCTAGTTGGTAAACATGTTCGGTAACTTTATGAGATGATGCATTTCAAGGGGTATAAGACATGCTAATTCATCCCAATGAGATGAATTAGTATACTGTATGTCGTTAGTGGTAGTATCTTGCATACGATGTGATGCCTCGTGACCAGACGCTACGTGTGAATAACTGATGGAGTCATTCAGCTGCAGTAACTCAAACACCACCGACACTCCCTGTTACACATTTGTGGTACTCAAAATATTTTCCCAAGTTTGGCAGGTCTGCCATTGTCATGAAGTAGTTAGTTATAGGTTTCACTATGCCATGTTACGACCCAGCCACCAACCCAGCTATTTGTTGAACAAACCCCTCACTTGTGTGTTGCGGTTTAAAACCCACTGTTCTAGGTCCTATGTTTATGTTGGCATCTTATTTTGGATTAAAATGCTAATTGTTTTTAATCTTTTAATTTCAGAGCTATTTACTTTGCTGCCTACAAAAAGTCCAAGGAGGCGTTCAACAGCGTGTTTGTACCCAACAGTGGCGCGGTGCACATGAGCTCGGCAGGTTTTGCAGGTAGGAAGTATGAAAACAAGCCCTTTGCAGACGCACGTCTCATGTTTCCTCGTTGTTGATTGTCAGTTAAATAACTCAAAGCTGGAAGTACTTTGACTCTGGGGCCGGGGTGCCGAAAGAAGCGGCGTCGTGAGCCTGTGGGACTGACTCTCCCGCTCTCCTCTCCCGTGTCCACAGCCTTTGTCACCAACTCCCTGATGAATCCCATCTGGATGGTCAAAACCAGGATGCAGCTGGAGAGAAAGTGAGCATTTGCCTAATTTCATTTGTTCTATCGAAATGTTGCCGCCGAGACAGACTCCAGTGTTGTGTTTGATGTCCGGGCAGAACCACTCAGTTATGTTCGGGGGGGGGGGGCTTGTAATATATCCTCTAACAGAGACACTGTCCTCATGACTCTGTCCTTGGGTTATGCAGCACGCAAGACTGAGCATGTGACCCGTGTCCATAAATACTCGCGCTGACGCACTGCGTGTGTTCCAGAGAGGAGCCTATATTTGCAATGCTCAGTACAGGGTAGTAAAATCGTGCGAGGTCACAGGAACCAGAACCAGCCTTATTGCAACACCGACAAAATGGCTCTTCTAATGAAAAGCATTTACAAGTCTTTGGCTAATCAAATTTTTAATATAATTGTCATACACAATGTTGTATTTGCCTCCGAGCCGTCTGTCTCTATTTGGCTGAAAGGTCGGCATAGTAGGCTACGCAATTGCTGCTTCTGTGTATGTGCTGCTTTCATTTTATTTTCCTATTTTGACGTGCGGCTTTCCATCCGCTGTAACACCTGAATTTTCCCCCCCAGGGATTAACAAAGTGTCATCTTATCGTAAAACCAGGAAAGCCAGTTACTGAATGAACAAAAACAAAAAAAAAAAACACAAAACACATCTCTGGTGCCTCCATTCTTCTGTGTCGCCTCACGCCTGGCGCGTAACGACCCGTCTGCACCTTCCAGGGCGCGGGGGGAGAAGAAGATGAACGCGCTGCAGTGCGCCCGCCACGTGTACGGGACGGAGGGGATCCGGGGCTTCTACCGCGGCCTCACGGCGTCCTATGCCGGCATCTCGGAGACCGTGATCTGCTTCCTGATCTACGAGACGCTGAAGAAGCGCCTCGCCGAGAACCGCTTCTCCTCCCCCAGCGGCGGCGCGGAGAAGGGAGCGCTGGACTTCCTGGGCCTGATGCTGGCGGCGGCTTTTTCGAAGGGCTGCGCGTCCTGCATAGCCTACCCGCACGGTACGCCGCGCCGCCCCCACCCGCACCGTGAAGATGTTTGGCACGTGGCAAAGTACAGCGTGCAGCATTTTGAGAAAACAGACCTCTAACATGTTTGCCGTTTTTGTCCCCCTCCCCCACAGAGGTCATCCGGACGAGGCTGCGAGAGGAAGGCAGCAAGTACAAGTATTTCTTCCAGACCGGGAGGTTGATAGCCGTGGAGGAAGGCTACACAGCTTTTTATAGAGGACTCATTCCACAGCTAATTAAGCAAATCCCCAACACTGCCATTGTGCTCTCCACCTACGAACTCATAGTCCACCTGCTGGGAGAGTCTAAGTGAGCTGGGCTGAGGAATCCAAAGCTGGAGCTCCTGCTGCAGGTTTGGAAAGAGACATTTTGGGAAAAAGAGCAGCACATTAACATTTTTATTTTACACGCTGCAATAAAGACTCGTTTATTATTATATTATTATTATTATTGTTATAAGAAGCTTATTATTATTATTATTATTATTTTTTATTATTATTATTTTTTTTTTTGACATTTGAAGCAGCTTGTGTTGCTATCCAAAGATGGGAAATATATTTTTATTTTATCGAAAGCATGTCGTTAGAAGTTTATCAATTGCGCTACCCATGAATACACGATACCCGAGAACCCTATCCTGCTATTCATGGAAAAGGTAATCAGCCTAAGAGAAGTGTTGTTAAGTTAACTAAATTATTTTGTGTATTTTTATTGTTACTATTGTCTTTGTTCTCTTATGCTTATCAATGGTGAATGTCAAAAGTTTTGGTCTGAATCGTGAGGGGAAGAGAACAGAGAGGTGTAGCACAGCTTCTTGGAAGCCAGCAGCCACAGAGACCGTTAGATTACATTTTTTTTTTTTCCCTTTTCAATAATTTCACGAACACAGGTTATGTGTTGATTTTGAAGTTTGAATTATATCAGAGTAATATATCATTTTCATTGAGCTATACAGGTGGATCTGTATATTTTGTTTGTTCAAAAAAATAAATCTCCTTTTAACAAAACAGTACAAACAAAAACAACTTGAATGTGTATTTGACCGGTGGTTCAATAAACTACGTCAAGAAATCACACAGTTGAAGTAAAAACTCGCACCCGCCTTATTGAGCAAGACAAACATTGACAAAGTGCAGATGGCTCAATACCTGGAACGGCGGATTATTCGTTAAAGGGAAATTAAACATTAGCTTTGTGGATGGACCAGTGGATCCATGATTTGAGAAGGAAATGGTCTTTGATGAATGTGTTTTCCTCTATTTTTAAATACAATATTTGAATATTTTCAATGTGTCTTCACCGTATTTATTTTCTCCCTCAATGATTTGCAACACTTGATCGAGACAATCAATCTGTGAGTTCAAAGGTCATGGCGTTAATATTACTCAAAACGGTTCACCGCTGAGGGCCAGGGAAATTTGAATAGAATTTCATATTAACAGAGAATAAATGACACTAAGTAAAAAGAAAATGTATTTCAATGTGAAAATGTCATGTACACCGGAGGTTAAGATGTTGGAGGGTTTTTGTTTTTTTTAAACAGCGTTCTACGATCAAATTAATCAGACTTTTTTTTTTTTTTTAATTATTATTTTGGTCCCAGTCACATCTGCAGAAAGACAAGTACTCCATTTGACCCTAATGACCTTATCACACGTGGGGGCGGGTGGTCTCATGTTTTGCTAAATCGGGACCTGAATGCGTGCTCCACATCAGGGTTTCCAACCTCTTCGTGGTGCGGCACACTTTTTACAATTATGTAATCCCACAGCACTAATCCACTGTCCTGCTAACCGCTGAACATGTCAAATATGTATAACTGATTATTATGGCCTACTAATAGTGATGCATGACTCAAATGATTTTCTCGTTTCTTGTTAAACCACCTGACTCTAATGAGCAGTCGCCAAATCGAACAACTCTTTCTACTGAGTGGCTCGCAAAGAACCGGATCTCGCCCGCAGACCCGTTCCGGCGAACGCAGGGCTGCTGATCTTGCGACACAAGCGCATATCCATTATTGTGGAATGCTCAAGGCGCGCCTCGTCGGAGCCCCGAAATGAGCAGTTTGTGCTGGAAATGGTGTCACCGGGTTGAGTCGGCTCTGCGCGGAGTCGTGGGTCAGAATCCCCTGGCGTCACTGTTGGAGACTGATCGATAGCTGTAGGTGGTGTCTACGTAGTTCTTTCACCTCAAGGTCGCACAAGGGGAGTTGGCCGGGGGGGGGGGCATATCATCAACTTAACTAACTTTCCAGCTTGACAGCTCCAGTACAACCAGTCTTTAAAATGTCCTTTTTGTGTAAAGACGCCCAGCGGCCCCTCAGCGTGGCATTGTTTTAATCTTTTGTGTTACCTCTCGCCTGCCTAGGCTGGGCCAGTTCACAAACGCGTATTAGTTTGGAATCTCTCGCTACATTTTGAATACTGGGGGGGGCGGACATATTCTGCAAAGAAAAGGAAACGCAGGCTCGCAGATGGGTCCGGTTGCCAGGGTCGGTGTTTTCATGAAAAAAACGAACAAACAAAAAAAAAATCCCCTCCAAATCTTCCCTTCCTGCAAGCTGACTAACAGCCTGTTTACAAGAGCAGGATTATCCCCCAAAAAAACAACAAACACCGTAGTATTGACACATCGGGAGCGCGTCTCTAGAGCGAAGACACTGACACCGATGTGTGAATGTGAGTGAGATCGAAGGAAACATCTAAATATCCGCCCATATCAAGGTAACTGGGTAAAATACGACAGAATAAAGTACTCATTTGAGGCAGCACAGATTTTCAACAGAGCATTTCAGCAGTGTGTGGTGTTGATTCAACACTCTTTGCTTTTTGCAACTCATAAAAATCCACCCGTCTTGTTTGCTTCTGCCATTGGCCACTCTTTAAAGGGCCTGACCCGTCAATCATTAACCACAAGGAAATATAAACTGCTGTGGCTCTTCATTGATCAGCTGACTGGAGCTGGATGATGCGAACCAAAAGGGTTAAAAGTATTTTTGTTTGGTTTCGTTGTCTTATGTGGCGTGAAAAAGAAAGGTCCTCCATTTGCAACAGGTAAAAAAAAAAGACAATATCCCTTCAATCGAAATCCAAACATCTGAATTAAGGTCTTTTAGTACAGACGACAAACTAAATCAGTGAACGCTGCACATGAATAAATAATAAATATTATACTTGTACAGCAATAATAATAATTGTTTTTATATGTAATATTTTTATCACAATCATAATAATAATCTTAATAATAAATAAAGCAGGCAGGCAGCAATACACAGTATTACAGAAATGCCTGTTAACAGAGTCAATGTTGTTGTAATAAGCTACAAAGCTGCTGTGAGTCCAAATCCAACTGTGCTGCGTGCGCGTGGATCTACAGCCGCACAACATGATCCCTGCTTAATAACTGCACGCGAATTCCCAGTAATTGTTAATACCCGTGCGTCATTATTTACCAGTGATCTGTGAATGGTTTTACCAATTGGCATGGCTCTATCAACAGGTATACGTATTTAAAGAAACTTTATCTGTATTAAATGTTGTCAAGAGATTTTACAGCCACTTCTGTCCGCGTTTTACCAGTTGTTCTTTCTGAATGTTTTGCAGTCCTTACCTTTTTTTTGTCCAGAGTTTTCAGATTTTTGTTCAGAGGGTTTTATTTTTTATTTTTTAAGGGAGTGACTGACCGCTAAAGCAACATGTTGTGCCCATCGTTTCTTTGCTGCCTTGGAATTGGAGCTCCTTTGAGGTATCTGGAAGGGAACCCAAAAAACACAAAAAGGATGAAAGTATTTCAAAACACATACACAATACCATAATTAATCATAATACCATGATTGATATTTCTGGAATGCCTATAAATTCTGACAGTGATGTTACCGGATTTTTATTCAGGAGAACTTACTCTGGTGCGTGTCAGTTGTCCTCAGAAGCGTCCGTATTTATTACGCTGCACTTTGTTTAATCCAATTGCCTCCTGGTAAAATAATCGGACCATGACGGTATATTGGTAAGGTTTGGGTTACTGACTCACGTGATCTGTGTACTACGTCAACTTGGGCATGCACGCAACGATTTCTTCGTCTTGGTGTACGTCTATGGGTGGCGCCATCTTGGTGGGGTAGTCAGTGTTGATCACAAACTCCATCCACAATACCGAACAGCCAATCTGGATGAAACTCAAACAATGCGATGTTGGAACTGCACCGAATACAAATTGTATTCAGGTTCTCTGTGGGTTCGTCGGATCCATGACATCCCATGAAATTCTGACGTCAGTCACGTCTGCACGTGCCGCCATCTTGGTGAGGACCAGGTTATTGACCCCTAGACCACTTGATCACTAGACTGCAATGCTGTCATGTGACCTGTGCAAGCCATCATTTGTGCATGCACGTGCGTTGTGGTGATGATAAAGAACACATATTTACAAAATTGTTCCACAATAATGGACCGATTTGGATCAAACTTCGACGACGGCATGTCGGAGCTGCCCCGAATACACATTTTATTCATCATGTCTGTGAGTGCGGCGGATCCATAAGATCCATAGACTACTGACGTCAGTTTTTCATCAACAATAGCAATAGCAATAGATAATAAATTATTAGGTTAATTAATTATTATGATTAATCAATTATTATTACCCCATATAATAATAATAATAAATATAGCTGCAGGCAGCAATACACAGGATCCAGTTAAGTCGTGTAAGGTATGTATTACAGTTTTCTGAGTTTCCGTGATGCCGGGATCAGACTACACAAATTCAGCCGGCATTTTGTCGTGAAAGACAAAATATTGTGTAGTCTGATCCCAGCATAAAACACACCATCATTTCGTATTGATAATTTTCAGGGTTCTATGGGGTTCTGTGCAACACAGCACGAGTCACAATTTTCCGAGTTTACTTGGACGCGGCATCGGCTCCTCCAGTCTGTCGTCGCGAACAAGCGTAAAGACAACACGAAGCAACCAGGTCGACGCAACGCACCTCTCCCAATGTGAAAGAGCACCCAGAGAACCAGACTTATAGAACGTGGGATGATGATGTCACAAAGCACCCCGCCCTCAAATTAATCCAGGTGTTAACAATAACAATAATAATAATAATAATCATCATTATTAGTATAAATAATAATTATAATAATAACTTTATATATTATGGGTTCTTTATCACAAACAATCCAAAAATAGTGCTGTTCTTGTACACATAATTACAGACACACAGGGTGAATCCCTTTATACATACACACACGCCGATCAGCCACAACATTAAAACCACCACTAATAACCACTAATACTGTGTAACTCCCCTTGTGGCTCCGAAACAGTTCTGACCCGTGGAGGCATGGACTCCACAAGACCTCTGAAGGTGTCCTGTGGTATCTGGCACCAAGACGTCAGCAGCAGATCCTTTAAGTCCTGTAAGTCGTGAGGTGTGGCCCCCATGGTTCAAGCTTGTTGTTGCAGCACATCCCACGGATGCTCCATCGGATCCGACCCTAACCCTGACATCCACATGATGTAGAAGGAAACGTGATTCATCAGACCAGGCCACCCTCTTCCATTGCTCCATGGTCCAGTTCTGACGCTCACGTGTCCGTTGTAGCTGCTTACAGTGGTGGTCAGGGATCAGCATGGACACTCTGACTGGTCTCCGGCCCCATACGCAGCAAGCTGTGATGCACTGTGTGTTCTGACACCTTTCTATCATAGCAGCATTAACTTTTTCAGCAATTAGTGCTACAGTAGCTCTTCTGTGGGATCGGACCAGACGGGCTGGACTTCACTCCCCACGTGCATCAATGAGCCTTGGGCGCCCATGACCCTGTCGCCGGTTCACCGGTTGTCCTTCCTTGGAGCACTTTTGGTACTAACCACTGCACACCGGGTACACCTCACAAGCCCTGCGGTTTTGGAGATGCTCTGACCCGGTCGTCCAGCCATCACAATTTGGTCCTGGTCAAAGTGGCTCAGATCCTTACGCTTGACCATTTCTCCTGCTACCAACACATCAACTTCAAGCACTGACTTGTTCACTTGCTGCCTCATATATCCCATCCCTTGACAGGTGCCTTGGAAACGAGGTGAGCAATGTTACTCACTTCACCTGTCAGTGGTGTTAATGTTGTGGCTGATCAAATTATCTCTAATAGACTTGCAGACTGGGGCTGGGGACAATATTCCTGATGGACGGTTCGTCGTAAAGAGGTAACTGGAGCAATAAGCCGTCGCAGCTTATGAGTGACCTCTGTCTGCCGCAAGGGGAACAGTCACACGCCACGCACAAACGTCACGACCGCGATGACGTCAACGCGGCAGCACCGACTGCACGTAATGCTGCATTCAAGTCGCGAGGGAATTACGGCCAGAGTAGAACTCGATTGGGCGCAACAACTTGGGGAGTTGTCACGCGTTTAACCTCGACCACCGATACGAACCCGAGATGGAGGTTTCTCAGAATGTTTTGTTTACGCTGTCAACTATTCACAGATTGGTGTCTGCCACAACTTTTCAACATTCTGCCAACATTTCAGCAAAGAACGGCAGTCGTGTGCGATGTACATTATCTTTAAATTAAATCAATAACTATTCAATTATGATGTAATATTAAATGGATAAACGTACCACCTGTAAACAGGTTTAAATGTATTTCGTATACATGAGTTTCCCTTGATTTTCAGTATATTATAGCCTACGATTACATGCTCTGCGATCCAAATCGAAGTCATTTTTTTTGTAACCTTGACGCTGTTTACACGTTTTAATGTATTTAGGGTGTTTTAAGTGATTTTTTCCCCCCGAGTTCACAAGTAGTATTTGAAATTGAAGCCAAGCCTGAGGGGGGAGGGCAGTAGCTCGTAATTCCCACCGCCCCCGTGGTGCCTGAACGCTGCAGGACAACGCTCAACTCAGTCGTCAGTTTACGCTTCCTCCAAACAGCACAACACGTGTGACGTGAACGACCCCCGATGAATCCCCGGCGACATGTCGGACTTGGCCCTTCGTCAATGGCGGCCGCCGCCAGCCGCTCGGGGGTAACGCGGCAGCGCTAGCGGGTCGGCACGGCCAACTGGATCCGGGAGAGCGGCGCGTTGATCGGCTCCGGGCGTCCCGGTCGATATCTGGATCCCCGCCCCCCCCCCCACCGCGCAGCTCTTGGCGGATGGACGAACCATGCCGAGGGTCCTCTGCGTGGCGGCTCTTCTCGGTAACGCTGGGAGCCCCGGTTCGCGCTCCGCCGGTCGGACGCACGTTGTGGTTCCCTCGGCGGCGGCGCCGCCACCACCACCGCCACGCGTGTTGTTGTCCTGCTGCTGTTGTCTGTTTTTGTTCCTCTCTAAGTTGTCGTCAGTGGGTTGTTACCGTCCGCAGTTCTGACGTGCGCCCCCGGGATGAATGAAGCGCCTGTCTGAAATGTATGCGACTCCAAAACAAACTAAATAAGCCGCTGAGAGGCGACGATAAGGGGCCTATTGTCCGACGCGCTTCTAAACAAACAAATGTTGATGCGCTGAATCCAACGAATGCGTTTAAGGGTGTTTATTAAATCAACGTAAGGAAACTTAAATAAACGGTGCCTTTTAACTCATAATACAGCGATCAAAACAAATAAACGAAATCAAACTAAAGCGGTCAACGAAAGTGTGGGTTCCCCAAACACCCCCTCTCACTCTGGTTATCAGCAGGAGATCAGTGGTTGCCTTTTAAAGTGATATGCCTGTCAATCATTCATCCCCCACCCGTGATAGTAAATTCATTCATTGACCAAATATAACCCAAAACATAATCATAATTCATAATAAATTCATATACAATAAACCTGATAATAATAAATCAATTAATAGCAAACCAATTCATGGCTCCAACACTAATTTAGACGAAATAACTGCATTTAGGATTTACAGTGTTCATTTAGAAGTTAATGCTCTGTGTGCTTTTGGGAAAAAAAAAAAAAAAAAAAAAAGATTCAATTCGTGTATGTCTGTCGGTCGTTCTGTCTGTTTGCGTGGTAGTTTAACTCAGAATAAAGTGTGTAATTATTCACGGTATCGTCATCAAACCTTTGTTTCCGGTAGAAACACGTTTTACTATTAGTTTGAGATGTCAGAAGCTCGTTGGCCAGACAGTGGTTCAGGGGTTCCAAAACCCTGGTCTGCGACCCTGCACTGGTCCGCACAACATTTGCGATCCATCTATTTCGTAATATATTTAATAACATACAATCAGCTCATATATATATATATATATATATATGTGTGTGTGTGTGTGTGTGTGTGTGTGTGTGTGTGTGTGTGTATGAGAAGAATTAGTTTGAACTATAATGTGTTTCCTTGTGTATCTCCCGACAGGAAGTCTTCTCGTTCTGCACGATGGAGTTGCAGCTTTTGGTAAGAAGGAGTCTCATGAACCGCCTTGAATAACGTTATGTTTACTTTTCTTTAAAAACAAAACAAAACCCTCAAACTCCGCTAGTGCTACTCGTTCCAAGTGCAGCTCCACATACAGTAGCTAAGTTCACATACAGTAGGTAAGATACAGCATACAACATCACATACAGTAGGCTCCGGCGGGTTATCTCCCAAATAGGAGCCTTTCTGTGTGGAGTTTGCATGTTCTCCCTGTGCTCACATGGGGTTTCCTCCACCTCACGTCAGTAAGGACCCCCACCAAAAACATGCACCCATCATCACTGACCAGCGATGGACACTTATCACCTGGTCCCCGGGCGCATCTACGTATGCTGCCCACTGCTCCTGGCTGTGCCCCCGGAGGAAGGACAAGCCAGGATGGGTCAAATGCAATCCATTTCACCGGCCACCATCAAAAAGCAAGTGCGTGTGTGTGTGTGCAAGCATGTGTTGTAGTGTGGTGTGTTGCGTGACGAATAAAGACTGTTTCTTCTTTTCTTAAATCTACTTAAGAGTAAGTCTCTCTTTGTCGTCCTCATGAAGCCACGCTAAAATGTCCCGGATACCCATATTCATAGAGAATGTGAAATAATTCAATATTCAATAAATTCGATAAGTATACAACTTCTGCTATACGGTCCACTTGGTTGTGTTTAACTATTATATTGTTTTAGTGGGTTTTTTTGTGTGATTTTCTTCTCAAAAAAATCCATTACCGTAAAATACATTGTTACGGTAATGTACTCCTACAAAACCATAAGAAAGTAGTGTCTCACATTTTTTAAAGAAATATTGATTTTAAACACCACTATAGAACGAGTAGTGAGGGAACGTAGCGATCGAGTTTCCATGTTTGCATGTCTGTTTTCCGCCATTTTAAGCTAAACTAAGCTGCATTCATTTTCTGATCAGTCATCTTTAATTGTCCGGACGAGTTATGGTAATTACTTTTTTGATAGGAAAAGCGCAGAAAAAAACCCGCTAAAATAATATGAAAGTTAAAAACAACCAAGTGGGCCATATAGCAGCCATTGTGTACTTTCTTATTTTAATGAATTACATCGCATTCTCTGTGAATATGTGTGTGGTGTGGGGATGGTGTGGTTTAAGCAGCCACACCTGTCTTGGGTCTAGACAATTGGGCCCAGGATCAGGGTGGCTGCACGCCTGTTGGGCGTTAGCGTAATCAATGAGCAAAACCCGCACACAGACAGACAGACAGACAGACAGGAGAGGAGCCCTTGTCATTGTTCCACCGAGCCCACTCGCTACAATAAAACTGGTTTGTTGTCGTCTGAACATTAACATGATATAATGTAATGTTAGCTTACCGGCTACTCCTGCCTCTGCCCTCAGACCGCCGTCACATCAGGCTGGTGGACGGGGACGGCGAGTGCTCCGGCAGAGTGGAGGTCCTGCGCCACAACCAGTGGGGAACAGTGTGTGACCACGGCTGGGACCTGCGGGAGGCCCAAGTGGTGTGCCTGGAGCTGGGCTGCGGCCTGGCAGAGTCCGCTCTCCGCGGGGCGGCGTTCGGCCCAGGCCGCGGGGAGATCTGGCCGTACCACGTCCAGTGCACGGGCCACGAGGCTGGCCTGATGCGCTGTGCCGCCCTCCTCCACAGTGACCCACCCTGCTCCCACCGCAACGACGCCGGGGTCAAGTGCTCGGGTGAGAAGGAGATGGAGCGGAGAGAGAGATGACGGCGGTGCGCCGCTGGGGTTTGAGCATGTGATTTGAGGCGCTAAGATGGACTGATTATGCTCCGGTCCTGATGTGGGGAACCGTTGTCTTAACATACCGTCAGTGAATATAGAATCAGTAAGCTCGAACTTTATGAATCCCCAGAGGAAAATTCAGGCTTTACAGCAGCAAACAACAGTGCCGATAAATACATCTTAAAAAGATAAGAAATAACAGATATGTACACATCTATCTACACAAAGTTAACATGAAGTAGCACTATACTAACAAGTAGCACTCTACTAACTAGTAGCATTATGCTAACTAGGAGCACGTCAAGAACTACTCGCACTAAGATAACAAGTAGCCTTATGCTAACTAGTAGCACTACACAAACTAGTAGCGTTACACTAGAGATTCAAGAGGTTTATTCGTCACATACATAAACATACTTTCATACATATATGCAGTGAAATGGCTTTGCAACACACCTAGAGATTATGCACTAGTTATTAAACCGAACATAATAGCTAACCTAATTCCTACCTAGCTGCCTAACTGATTCCTAAAACTTAATGCAGTTAGTGAATAGAATAATATAAATAAAATAATACTCAAAGATAATACAAAGTGGGGGTACAAAATAGAAGGGAATAGAACTATGTATATGGGATAGGCCATTTATATATACAGATATGTGCAGTAAAGTGCATGTGAATAAAGTGAGTATGGAGATATACAGTATACAACAGTACGACACAGCAATACAGTTACACCGAACAGAACATTAATACAGCGCAGTATGAAGTAACCCAGAACAGTGATGAAGTAACTTGCAGTACAGTATGCTACATACAGTACAGCAAGGCAGTGGGGCCTGTGTAAGTGACTCAGTGCTTTTTGTTTGGACCCCTGGTGAGTTCAACATTGACAGTCCTTATGGCTTGAGGGAAGAAACTGTCAGTCTTGCTGTTCCTCGCTGTGTGACTGTGGAGGCGTTTGCCCGACCGCAGCAGCTGGAACAGTCTGTTGTTGGGGTGGTGAGGATCCTTTTATGATCCTGCGGGGTCTGCTGCTACACCTCCTGGTGTATACGTCCTGCAGGGAGGGAGGGTAGTTCCAGTGGTACGTGGGACTGAACGCACCACCCTCTGCAGGGCCCGCCTGTCCTGAGCAGTACAGTTCCCAAACAAGGCAGTGGTGTTGCCTGTCAGGATGCTTTCCAGGGAGGCATTGAATATCCTAGTGAACACCGAGCCTAGCTGGTTAGCACAGGTCTTCAGTACTCGCCCAGATATGCCATCTGGGCCCGCAGCTTTCCTGGTGTTCACCCACATCAGAGCCCTGCTGACGTCATGCTCAGACACTGAGAGTGCGCGCTCATCCCCAGAGGTGTAACTCCAATTAGCTGGCGAGCTAGCGGTGTTGTTGCCAGACTCAAACCGCGCAAGAAAGGAGTTCAGTTCGTTGGCTAGGGAAGTGTCCGCATCTGTGGTTGGGGAGGAGCTGCTGTTGTAGTTCGTAATAGTCCGCAGCCCCTGCCACAAGCGTCTGGTGTCCCATTGCTCCACTCGGTCCCTATACATCCGTTTAGCGTCCTTCACCGCCCTCCGCAGATTGTACGATGCCGCTTTGTAACTGTCCGCATTTTAAGATACAAGACCATCGTTGTAAGCGGCCGTGCAAGCATTCAGAGCGCCACGGATGGATTTACCCACGGTTTCTGGTTTGGAAATATCCAAACTTTCACCGTGGGAACGATTATATCCACTAACATAGCTATGAAGCACGTAGCTACTTCCGTAAACTCGCTGACGTCACTGGAACTTGATTGCAACATGTCCCAGTCTACGTCAGTAAGAACGTCCTGAAGCGCGGCCTCTGATTGGTCAGCGTTACCACAGCTTTACGTCCCTCGTCATTACCGTTCCACACGCAATGCACGGCTTGTAAACAGGGATGAGAGCGAGGGCCGCGTTGTTCGATTTCCCCAAAGCAGGGAGCGAGACGGTCTTGTATCCGTTCTTGTACAGTGTGTAACAGTGGTCCAAAGTTCTGTCTCCCCTGGTAGCACACGTGACGTGTTGCTGGAAATAAGGCAGAACCTTTTTAAGTTTTGCCTTGTTACTAATTAGCAGCACTATGTTAACTGGTAGTAAGTAGGATTACACACAGGCCTTAGCACCTCTGCCCCTAGCACCAGGCTCCGCCCCCTAGTACCAGGCTCCCCTCCCTATCACAGTCTAAATGGTTGGAAGCTTGATGCCGGTGTGGCTTCTACCCAACTATTCTGCGTTGAACCTTTAATCACCCTTGTGTGGATGTCTTTGGAACGGATGGTCTTGTCTTGGAAATTCCAGCCGCTGAGGTGGTGGTCGATTTGTGGGGTGAGATCGTTCAGGTTAAACAGAAAATACAAAAACTGTCTCTTCGTCTAAGTTTATTGTATAGAAGATCACGATCAGCGGGAAGCACTTAACATGTCACAGAGTAACAGCAAAAAGCATCCCCTCCGAACCAGCCGGCTCAGGGGCCTATATCACGTAGGTCACATGGACCGTTACTTTGAGGGTGTAGTCATATGCATAGGTCTCAAAGGCAGTTGCAATTGTCTCAGCAGTTTCAACAAGTTCAACATCTCGGCCTAATAGCTTTAATTGTGACCTGCCCGACAACAGGCTGGCAGTACATAATGTTCCTGTTTGTCAGTAAAACAGATATGGGGTTACAAGCAGACATATGATTTTTTTCAGTTTTTCCCCACTACATTTCCCTCCTTTGATTAATCTTTTAATCATCACATACCATTGGAAAAGATAACGTTCACACAGCTGGCACTACTTCCGGCATGGGCCCGCTGCAACCGAGTCGTTGGCATAGGGCAGGCCCATTCAAGTGGTATGGCAGTGAATTGACCTTGGCGGACAATTTGATTCTCCAGGGTCCGACTGATGAGGTTACGTGACACAGGAATAATACAACAAAACATTAACCCGAAAAACTGAGATTGGCTATAAATATCATAGTGTAACTGGTCAACATCGCTCTGTAAATACCTCCAGCCACCCAGTCCATTCAAACTGCCCGTGTCCTGTATTGTCCTTCATCTCGATCACCAGGGCTTTCAGCTTGCTGAGGGCCTTAGTGAACTCCCCATCCGGGGACGTGTGGTTGTGGATGATGGTGCAACCGGAGTCTCCGAACATGTGGCAAACACCGCCCTTCTCAGCCAGGAGCATGTCCAGGGCCAAGTGGTTCTGCCAGGTCATCATTGTGGTGGTGTGCAGCTTCACCAGCGTTGTGAAGGCGTTGTGGCTGTGGTTGGCCATCCGTTGTGGTATCCGCAAGTGGTATTGGAAGCATGGCCAGCAGGGTGACGAGCGCCACTCGGGCGCACAGTCCCTTCCAGCCATCGGGCAGGATGCTTCACAGACAGCCGCCACAAGCGAAGAACAGGTCCACTATCTGACAGTCCTGCTGCTGCCAGGCTGCCCCCTAGGGGCGGATGAAGCTTTGTGGACAGGTGACATTATCCAGGGGGCTCTTAGCCCCCCTTTTTAACTTCCTAAACCATTAAAGTTTCCATTGAAGTTCCCCATGCCCTTTGTTCCCTCTGCTTTATAGCAACATTCATATCTGCCGTTAACCACTTGATGTCGAAGAACTGGGCGGAACGTCAATGGTGAAATTTCCACAGCTCTGTCTTGCCTGTGTGTAGTCGAATCGAGAGTTGGCCGCATAGGACAGGCATGCGGCTCCGCAGCCGGTTGCTAACGCGAGACTACAGGATGTGTAGTCCATTTTGGTGACTCTAGATAACTTCGGGCCGATCGATATCTCCCGCGGCGGTGACGACTCATTCGAATGTCTGCCCTATCGACTTTCGATGGTACTTCTTGTACCTACCGTGGTGACCACGGGTAATGGGGAATCAGGATTCGATTCCGGAGAGGGGGCCTGAAAAATGGCTACAACATCCAAGGAAGGCAGCAGGCACGCAAATTACACACTCATGAAACGTGGCGGTAGTGACGAAAAATAACTATTTAGGACTCTTTCGAGGCCCTGTATTTGCAAAGAGTACACTTTAAATCCTTTAACGAGTACCAATTGGACGGCAAGTGTGGTGCCTGCAGCCGCGTAATTCCAGCTCCAATAGCGAAATCTTAAAGTTGCTGTGATTAAAAAGCTTGGAGTAGATTTCGGGGGCCGGGCCAACGGTCTGCCGCAAGGCATTTCACCGCCTGTCCTGGCCCCTACCCTCTCTGCGCCCCCTTGATGCTCTTGACTGTCTGTCCCACGGGGTTTGACGGGTTTACCTTGAAAACCACCATAGTGGTTTCAGTCACCATGGTAGGCACAAGAAGAACCATTGAAGATTGATAGGGCAGACATTTGAATAACTCGTCACAGCCGTGGAGGGCTAGCGATCGGCGATTTATAAGGCTGGTTTGCTAAGGGCATTCAGGGATAGGTTTCTTCTGACTGTAGGCGATGAGTCACTGTTGGGTGTCCCCCCGCCTCCCTATCGGACTTCCCCCTTCTGCCTGAACCTTTCTTATTCTGCTGTCTAGTCAGGCACTGCGACCTATGGCTGGCTCTTTTCCCCGTCCTCTGGGGGTTCCAGGGCCCTCCGACAGTGGCTGGCTTGGATCCAGGTGGCTCTTTCTACGATCTTCACTGCTGATGCAAGCAGGATCTGGTATGGTCATCTCCACCTTGGAGCACTCCACCATTTCCTCTGGAAGTCCTTGACCACCATCCAATCTCCGGGTTAGAGGTTGTGGAGTGGTCCCTCTGCAGGAGATGGTAGGGCAGCTTTGACCTGTAGGTGGGTTTGTCTATGCACAGTGAGAAGGTTATGACAGTAAGTCATCATTACATCAACTATCCCATCTAGTTTTTGGGGACCAGTGGGTGCAGCCAGGCCTGTATTTATGGGCCGGCCATGCAGGATTTCATACAGTGATAATCCTGTGGAGGGGGAGGGTGGCTGCACATAGCGGTTAGCACTAATGGTAGACACGTCACCCAGTCCATGCCCATGTCCTCCATTGCCTTAGCTTGTTTTTTAATGTACAGTTAGCGCGTTCTACCGTTCCTCCACTCTGGGGGTGGAAGGCACAGTGTGTTTTGAGATTTACATGTAGGTAGGCTAATTGTTTGAGGGCCCCATTCACAAAATGTGGGCCATTATTTGAGGAGATTCTCAAGGGAATCCCCTACCTGGGAATGATCTCCGTAATCCGTGCTTTAGCTATTACTGCCACATCGGCCTTAGCCGTCGGGAATACTTCTAACCATTTTGAAAACACTTCAATCACTACTAGGCAATGTTGCTTACCTCAGCATGGGTTGAGGGTGACAAAGTCAATCATTAGGTGGTCGAAAGGTGCATCTGGGACTGGTGTCGTGGACCGCATGTGGAACTAATTGCCACAGAGGGCTGTAAGCCAAAAGGCTGGCGGATGCTGTGTGTGTGTGTAGTGGCTACCGAGTGCATACAGACAGGCAGAGCCTGCGCCACTGCATACATTCATTGAGAATAATAGGCCACTGGCCACACTGGCCTCGCCGTGCTGAGGGCCCTTTTAAGGTTCCTAAAACGTTGCGTAGTCAGTCCATTCTACTTCGTCCTGGTCCCTCGGGTCATGACCATGTCCTGAAGGGGCTGTGTCAGTCTTGTATAGTCAGTTATCTAGCTCCGGCAGTGGCTGGTGCACCTGAGAAATGACATTAACTGTTTCTTAGTGTGGAGGTGAGGTATTTTTAGAGTCGCCTCCACCCTCTTGGGGCCTATTTTCTTCCCGTTTTCTGACAGGACATTGACTAGATAGGTCAGTTCTGAACAGGCTACTTGTAACTTTGACTTGCTTACTTTGTGGCCATTTTTTGTAAGGTATTTTAGCCATTACACTGTTTCTGCCTCACAGGCTTGTTGGTTAGGGGAGCATATTAGTATATTGTCGACATTGGATTAGCGTGCTGCTACGCTTGAACGTGAAAACATTGAGGTTTTCGCCTAAACGCCGCACTGAATACTGCTTGGGACTCCGCGTACCCCTGGGGCATGTGGGTCCAGGTGGTACATTCACCTTGAAATGTGAACACAAACCACTGCTAAGACGTCTCTTCCGCCGGTATACTAAAGAACGCGTTTTCCAAGACCTGGGGCTAGGTGCGTCGCCGGGTGCTTGGGCCAATATGGTAGTGGGATTAGGGACCACAGGGGCGGCAATGAACAACCTGATTTACCCCCTTATGTCTTGTACAAATCGCCAATTGACCCCATCAGCCTTGCGGACTGGGAGTATGGGTGTATTAATGGGGTTTTGAAGCACCGGCCCCTGGGTGACCACGAGGGTCCTCCCGGGGTGTGGCCTCCCAATCCCCCAGTCCTTCCAGCCGATCTGCCCATCTCCAGAGATCTTCCCAATCCTGGGCAGGGTCTTTTGGTAACCACACTTGGGGCATGCTTCATGGTACATCGAAAAACTTGGAACTCTTCCTCATCCAATCCTAGTCTTGACGTAACCCATGTCTCATCCCAATAGAGATGTTTAGCCCTAGCCAGGGCTGTCTCTTTCCCTTGCTCAAACCATTGACAGTCCAGCTGCTTTGGCAGCTAAAAATGCTGTGACATGTAAATCTTCTGTGGGCATGACATTGCCTCCCGTACATACCCTATGGGCATGCCTGAATAACTCTGTTGTAACTGACCTTGAACCATCCATTTCTAAATCCCAGGAATAATACAACAAGGGGGACCCTAAGCCAAATTTTACCATCTGATAAGAGGGGTTCACGTCCCTCACCACATGTACCCCTGCCCCGTTGCATACAACCAAAATACCTAGTGCACACATTAAGTCTCGGCCACACAGATTTATAGGGAAAATCGCTGACTGTATGAATGAGTGTTTCACTCGCCAGCTGGGGCCCACTCCCTCCCCATCCTCCATGAGAACAGGGATGGTAAAAGGCTCCACCGTCTTGGTCCCTCCAGCCCTGGTGGTGCAAATGGTTTGCCTGTTCAGGGCCAGGACGGGTGTCAGTTCAGACAAGCCGTATGACAGAATGCTCTGCCCTGGGATCTACCAAAAACGTTATCGTTTGTTCCATTACCTAGAGTGTGATTACGGGCAGCTCGGCGGCTGCAGTTATCATAGGAAAAATACACACATGAGGGTCCTATCTTTTTCATTTTTATTTTGCATGGTCTGTATGGTGCTGGTAGTGTGGTTGGTGTTACCTTGATGGTCCGCTGAGTGGTCGTGCCCGTCATCCTGTCAACATTCGTCCTCGCTACAGTGCTCTCGTCCTCTGCCCTTCCCTTGAGGCTATTGCAGCTGGGCCATTTGAAATGTTCCAATCGGTCCCGTTTGACTGTTCGTCACTTCCAATTAGTTATTTCCTTCTCCTTCAGTTGTTCTTCGGTGTGTGACCTGTCAGTAAAACAGATATGGGTTACGAGCGGACATAGGGCTAGTTCAGTATTCTTTCACTATAGTCTCAGATATTTAAGATCAGCGGGTGACCAGAGGTAGGGTCAGATTGGTCAGGTTTGTTTTCACGCCTACTGTGCGCCTTGTCCCTTAAAGGTATCAGTTGGGCAAATCTTTACCAGTTTACAGCTCTAGATAGTTTTGTTTTGCAGAGTTCTGAATGAGTTCCGCCTTCCATGCGCCTGCAGGGACCCCCCCGATGCCCACACTTTACCTGCTCTCCCCTCACACTGTGTTCTTCGCCGGGGAGGCAGTACACTTCACTTGCACCGTGCTGTTGGGGCACCACCTAACTGACTTCCACCTGTACAAGCACGGCGTAGCGACGCCCCTGGTGACGCAGCGGGTGGAGCATAGCCAGACCCGCGTGGAGCTGACGCTGTCAGACCTGGAGACCTTCCACCAAGGAAGCTACAGCTGCTTGTACCGCATCAGGGGCAGCTCCCCTGCTCAACTGCTCACTTCTCCACCCAGCAACTCCGTCAACATCACTGTGGGTGAGTGCTGCTGCGCCGTGCTTTCCAGATCAATCTCTGGAGTTCACCCATTAACGTGTTTTTCAACTGCTGTTGCGCCGTTAGAGCTTGCCAGTTGGGCCCTGAAAATGTCACAAATTTCACTTAAAACAAATAAATAAATATTATTGGAAATTGTCAATTGTGTTGGAAGATCAAAATTGCAATTTTCTTTTTCTTTTTTGAGATTTGGTTCTTGACAAGTCACTGAGAAAAGAGTCCTTAGATTTTCTGACTTTGTGAATGATGAATGTGGGGTAATTCTTTTCAGTTTGTGAATTGAAGATTCACTCGCTTGTCATTTAAGATTTGTTTGCGACGAATGGATGAGCACGGTTGTACCGCATATTTCTGACATGTAGTAGAACATGTAGAAAAGGTTGGAAACATTGAAATTCATGTATATAAATAGTTCATAAACTTGACATATATGAACTATATAGATGTCAAGGCAATCAATGACAAGGAAAACACAGTGGGCTGGATGCTCCAGACTCCATTATATCATGTATTAGTATTTCAATTTTTGAAAATATTGAATTTTTCCAAATAATGTGATAAGACTTGGCAATTATTTGCCAAGTCAATCATATCATATCAAGTTTCAAGTCCTAATTCCATTCCAACTCATTGTTTCATGGTGTATTAATGTATGTGAGCTTTTGATGGCTTCAGAAATGAATAAGAAACAAAATATGTCGAATGTCGCCCCCAGTGGAGCTGTTGACGCCCCAGCACTGGTACAACACGTCGGTTGAGGCCCCTCCCGGCTCCGTCCTCTGGGGCCACAGCTTTAACATCACCTGCTCCACCCAGCAGCATTACCCTGGCGGGTCCTTCCAGCTGCGACTCAGCCGCTCCAATGGCACGGTGCGCCAGTCGCTGCCCGCCCTCACGCCCTCCGTCACCTTCACCTTCCCCAGCGCCCAGAGCTCTGACGAGGGATACTACTACTGCCTGTACCGTGTGCAGATGGGCGGACGCACCTTTGTCTCCCGGGAGAGCCAGCCGCTCCCCATCTCCATCAGAGGTGAAGGGCGGGGTGGCTGACGTGGGAGTTTGGGGAAGAGAGAATTTAAACTGGTTACCAGGCCCTATGTGCTGAGATCAATTTAAGGAATATAATGTACAAAACAAAATTCTGAATCAGAATGAGTTTATTCCACCAGGTGCATTGACATTGAAGAGGAATTTGTCGTGGATTTGGTACGTTTCTCTACAGAACAAAAAATAAAAAAGACAACATCTAAAAATGGTATAAACAGTAACCTTTATTTGTATAGCACCTGTCATACATGACATGTAAAAAAGCTGCATGCATTTAATATATAATATAATAATATAATTGAATAAAAATGTAAAAGACACCCAACTCACCATGAGATATACATTCTCAGATTAAATTCTCAAATATATATCTATAAAAAAAAAGTCTTTATCTGTACTTTCTGCTAAAGCAGCTTTTCTCAACATGGGGTCTGGGGTCCCCCAGTTGGTCCTTCAAGAGGTTCCAGGGGGTGCCCAGCAAAATGATTGATAGTTAAATGTCACCATTATTTAATGTACAATTTGTCCGCACCGTTGACTGTTTCGATCAAAGTTTCGCTGTGTAGTGTATAACATAGTTTTAGGTCTAAAGCACATGTATATTGTGCATGTTTTGATGATTATCACTTACGACCACTTTTGTTTGTTTGACATTTTATTGTTGGCCCCATACCTATGCCTGTTTTTAATTTTAACACTTGAGATAATAGGCATCTTGAAACAAATATGCACTGCCCAAAAACCTCCAAGCACTGTGCTTCATTTTTTTTCATCCAAATTTGTTTATTGGATTTTTAACCCACAAATATCAGTTACTTTTCAAGTTTCAATATTGTGTCAAGTAAAACTTACCTCTACATTGAGAAAAAACAGAACACAAATGTAAAATACAGTAGAAATACTTGAACAATGCAGTGGAACAAAACATAACTGACAAAAAGAAAACAAATATAAACACAAACCATACACGTTGGTCAAGATAAGAATCAAAGACAAATACAAAATCCACATGATAGGAGGGGGAAAAAAATAATAAAATAACATTTCAAACCTACAGATGGTACATTGAAGTGATTAGAATTATTAAATTAAAGCTGTTACTTCGGGATAGCGGCAAGCACCAACCTCTGTGTGCAAAAAAAGGTCCCCGTATTTTATTAAATTTGACAAGTGAACTATTTATAGTATAGTTGATATATATATATTTTTTTTCTCCACTTTGACAAAGTAAAAAATGTCCTCGATCCATGAGGAATGAGATCAGGGTGCAGGTGATTTCCACCTTAGTCAAATCAGATGTCTGGCTAATCAGGTAAAAAAAGCCTGCCTTATGTATTTTGGAGGCAGCAGAGTGGGAGGTGGAACCCCAAATAGTGCTGTGATTGTTGCTGGTTTAAAATGAGTCCCAGTAGAATCTGAAATTGTGTTTCTTGGGGTGGGTGGCAGGGGCTTGGCGATATGTCACACGTAGGGTCAACATCATTATAAGTCCGACAAAGCCTGACTTTAATGAAGTGTGTATGGTGAAGGATTTTGCATTGGGTCAGACCATGTCCAACACAAATAGATGAGTGATGGGTTCACTCATCTATTTGTGCTACTTGCGCAGAAGGACTTCCCACAATGTCCTCTGAAATGTCCTCCCTCAGATCCTCCTCCCAATGAGTTTTAATCTTATTTAAAGAGGCAGGACGCAATGAGTGGATCAGATCATAAAGACGTGTGATCATACCCTTTATGAGAGGGAATGGGGTTAAGAAAGTCAATAGGCGGGAGCTAAAATTACGAACAAAGCAGCAGATCTGGGAACTTCTCAGAGAGCTGCTGAAAGGATGCAAAGCTGTTGCCATTATATAGGTTGCCAAGTGTCTCAATGCCTGTGTTGGACCACAAGGAGAACATTCTATCAATCAGAGACAGGTGAAAAACCAGATTAGCCGATATTGGAGCTCATAGTGGCATTTTTAAGGTAAGGAGAGGAAGAAAAGTTAAGGGGGGGAATGAGCAAGGGCTCCTCCATATGCAGCCATGAAGGAGGCGCGGGTAACCTCACCAGACAGCTCCAAAGCTGAATCACAGCCCGATAACAGAACCTAAAATTGGGCAAAGCCAAACCTCTGAGACCTCGGCAACAGTTCCCTAAGAACTCAAGGTACTTTCTTATTCCAAATGAACTCAGTGACCAAATTATCTAATTTATAAAAGGACAATGGGAGAAAAATGTGTTTGCATTGAAAAAGGTAGGACAGTTTGGGAAGGGTGTTCATCTTAACAGAGTTAACCTGGGATTAAAAAAAAATCACATTTATTAAGACAGGTCCTCAAGCTTATCTCTAACCTCAATGCCAGGGTATATAAAACCATGTGGGATAATGTTGAATGGGGAGATCTTGCACAGAATAATTGCATACTGCAATATTTAAAGAAAACAGCTAATTTTTGTCGAAATTAGGTTTCAGTCAAGAGCAGCCGATAAGGAAAGATTATTAATTATATAAAAGCAAGTCATCCGCATAAAGGGAAACCTGCTCAAAACCATTTTTGGTTATTCCAGTCATACAGGGGTCTGACTGGAATGGTGAGTGGTGCAACAGCAAATGAGAGAGGACTCTTAAAGGACAGCCCTGCCAGATGGAGCGATACAAGGGAACGTGTTATTAGTTCTGACTAAAGCCATAGAGGGTGTGTAGATTTGTTTTACCCAGACAATGAACCTTTGGCCAAAACCAAACTTCTCCAATGTGTAAAAGAGAGACCTCTACTCTACACAATCAAAAGCCTCTTCTGCATCTCGCAAGAACAGAGCCTCTGGTGCAGACAAGGTGTTTTTAACTACAGACGATTGGCATAAAAAATATGAAAAAGAAATAAAACAGGAGAATAAAAACAATTATATAATAGGGTAAAATTGATCTAATATAAATACAAATAGCCAAAAAATACAAAACAGAAATAGTCAGATATATAAAAATATATCCACCGTTAGAGTAAGACGACGGTCTATCTTATGTGATGATAATAATAAAAAATAATTATTATTTTTGTGAAGCACATTTGCTCTGTTGGCAATAAAAAAAAAAAGTTCTTTGAATGCTCTGAGTAAATCTGTGGAAAGGAAAACAAGATGATAAACACTTAATATAACAGGAAAACATGGTGAACAAATAACAAACTGATGGATTGTAAATGAGCCCTTTGCAAACAGTCGTCCTAATGCGGGATGTAAGCGGATGCTGTGTGTGTTTTCCTCAGACCCCGACCCCATGCTGAGCCCCATGCTGATCAGCTGGCTGGTGTCGGGCCTCACGCTCCTCGCCACTCTGGTTGTCATCGTGGTCGTCGCCAGGCTGCTGTGCAAGAAGGAGAGGAAGCCGTCCGAGCTGGAGAGAGAGACCAGAACCTGTACGTCGGCTCGTCGTCGTCTTCTATCGAAATAATGTTTTTCATAGAAAGGACATCTTGTAATGGCGATCTCTCTCTGTCATCTCCAGGTGTGGACAACACTTACGTCGCTTTATCAATTAACAAGATCTGAAGGTGATTAGAGGACGAGGGCACGGAGAGTTAAAGGTAACGTGTGTGTGTGTGTGTGTGTATATGTGTGTATATGTGTGTGTATGTGTGTGTGTGTGTGTGTATATATATATATTATACTATACTAGGGGTGGCAAATTCAAAACTTGGAGCCATTAAAAACAACTAGTGCATGCCTGTTCAAAATTGAAGACTTTCTAGGACATTTTAATGGCAGAGTTGACCAAAATGTCGATGATTCAGTCCTGTGTTCCACAATGGAAGATGAACACACAGACGGACAGAGGTTCCGTCCTTTGTAGTAAAGATTCATTTTAAACACTTTGTAACTGCTGGCTCATCAGAATTTACGGCTGCGAATTCTGAAGCCTACTTCACACCGAATCCGTCATCGCGTTCAACGGTCTGGTCCGCCCATCCCCTAGTGGCCGTCGGATGAACAGAGAGTTTCCTATCATAAAATATGTCAGGGAAAATGGGAGAGCCTGTTTTTACCATTTTCCATCAAGGAGAGTTTAAAACTCACTTTATGTAGTATTTTCACAGTGTGAGCAAAAATAAAAACCACAATTCAATAATAGAATAATGTATTTATTGCTAGTGAATATGAAGTAAAATGAACGTCACTGTCATTATTTTATATACGAATATTTTGTATATGGATATATAAAATATATATCTTTATTTTTTACCTTAAACTCAATAACAATAAACATGACCAACGTCTTTTCCGGTCGAAGTGTGGGACCCAAACTGATCGCATGAGTTAAAAAAATGTGAAGGCATCCCGGAGAGGAAATTCTGCACCGCAGAGGGGGCAGAGTATCAGTTTTTCACTGTGAAATCTGACTCTTCGTAGGAATGGACTTGCGATTTGTTCTTGTCGTTTGTCCAATTCTGTGTGAATCGGGCTTTAGTGAGTTGCTCCCTTTTCCAAAAGCAGATGCCTCTAACTTTAAATAGTTTTCACGCGGACACAATCAAACAGTCAATTATTTACATATTTCTTGTATGATATGACTGTGATTTCATGTTCTGTGTTTTAATGTTGTGCCCTTTTGTGTGAACAAAATATCCCCCCTGGTGCAATGAAATATTTTATTAGACAAATATTTATATTCAGAAACTTTTCATTCAGAGATTTGTACTTAGAAATGATATAGTGGAGGTGAAACATGGACATTTTCTCCCTGGAAGTGGCAAAACCTGGCAAATCCTTGCCACTTCCAACACGTCGCCGATCACTTGACTATACCTTTCAAAACGCCTTATGGTGTGTAGGTCCCCCTCGTGCCGCCAAAACAGCTCTGACCTGCCTGACAATGCTTAGGTAGGTGGTACATGTCAAGGTATCATCCTTGAAAATCCAAGGTTTCCCAGCAGAACATTGCCCAGAGCATCACACTGACTCAGCCTGCTTGCCTTCTTCCCATAGTGCATCCGGTTGCCATCTCTTCCCCAGGTAAACGCACACACACCCAGCCCTTCACATGATGTAAAAGAAAACATAATTCATCAGACCAGGCAACCTTCTGCCATTGCTCCATGGTCCAGTTCTGATGCTCTCGTGTCCATTGAAGCCGCTTTCGGTGGTGGACAGGGGTCAGCATGGGCACTCTGACCGGTCTGTGGCTACACAACCCCGTATGCAGCAAGCTGTGATGCACTGTGTGTTCTGACACCTTTCTATCATAGCAGCATTAACTTTTTTTTTTTTGAATATATATTTTTATTTTGTGGCAGGTCCGCCTGCCACACGCCTCCCGCGTGGCGTTGTCAGGGCCCTCTGACACAGAGACAGAAGCAGAGGTGTTGCAAACACACCAGTTTATTGCAGAGAGTGGATACGGTGGAACAAGCAGGAAGCAGGTGGAACGTTGTACCACCATTGCACCATCGCTGGTGTGCGCTCCGCCGTGTTGCTCTGTTTGCCCAAAGTGGGAAAATGCTTAGAACCGGAGCTGGGGGTCCATGTGCCTTATCTTCGCCCTTTTTTTTGGAGCATCTGCTCCTCTTAAGTCTCGGGACTGTAGAGCAGGGAAGCGAGACCCGATCCAGTGGTTACTCGACAGCTCTGAGCGGAGAGGGGGAGAGCCTCCACCCCCTCCCTAACCCTGCTCCAGTTTCAGAACACGGTAAACTGCAATTACACCGTTTCAATGCTCGGATTGTTCCTGGCGGGTAAAAAAAATAATAATTGTCTGTCAAGGGCGATTGTCGTGAGTCGATTGGCGTTTTTTTTTTTTTTTTTGTAAATTTGCCCAAGCCTGTCCTCCACCACGCGACCCCCAGATAATATGCCAGGTACCACAGGACACCTTCAGAGGTCTTGTGGAGTCCATGCCTCCACGGGTCAGAGCTACTTTGGCGGAAAAAGGCCTTCACATTATTAGGTGTGTGTGTGTGTTTATAATGGTTGTTCAAACTTTTGATTATAGTGCCGCTTTTTTGTTTCATAGTTTGGAAACGGCGTTGTTGATGGGGAGAGCGCTGGGGACTCCACGTGACAGGAAGTGACTAGGGCAGAAGACCGTAGCGTCCTTCCCATGAAGCTCGCGGCTCGTTCTGCCATCGCCCTTTCCAAAACGGCACCGACGTCCAGCTCAAAGAGGAGGCTGAAGGGCTGACCGATCAGCTCCGGCACCAGCCAAGCACCCTACATAAGACTGTGACGCCAAGAGCCACCTTGGAGTAAGACCGACCAGTTAGATGTAGGAACCACTCAGGCCTGGTTTCTCAGCTCTGACCCCACGGTTCAGGCCTGAAACACTGCAGAGAGAAGCTCAAACTGTGAAACTGTTCCTCAGGTCTTCATGTTCTGGCTGATGTATTGTTTGAACCATTTTTTTTTTGGTATTTGGGAATTTGTCACTCCTTCTGTAGATAAAAACAATCCCTAAAAGGGTTAGGGGGGGGTTTTCTTTTTTTACCGAGACAAAATATATTCTGTCTCCTGGCAGTGTGGCCCTTACAAAAATTAAGAAAATGGAAACATTCAACGTTCTGCTCCGGGTGTTGGAGCAAAAGTGTTCAACTGAGAATAAATGACAAACTTCTAGATGTTTTCCATCAACTCCCTAAATAATTGATTTTGTTCCTGAATAACTGACTCGACACTTAGAAAAGATTTTCAGATTTGAATCCTGACAGAGCGATATGAAAAAAGTTTTATTTTCAATGTCAGTTTGTAATTTGAATAGAAAAGTGTTTCGTGTGACGTTTCCTTACTATACAACACATTAACCGTTTTGCCACAAGACCTGGCCGTCGTCCTCCAATAAGTCAAAATCTATTTAAAATAACCTTTGGTCTGCCAGCTGGTTACATCCTACACAACGTAGTTCTGAAAAAACACTTTTTTTTTTTTTTTTAATTGACATTTACAAATTTTGACTCGACCATATTTTAAAAACACAATTTGCATAACAATGGTGTTCGTCCTAGTAAGGGGATATTTATATCTCACAGTATAAAAACATTTATCTTTGTAGCAATGGCTAAAGTAAAATTATGCAAACGATACAGCCCTCATTAAAATACACAAAGTACATAAAAAATAAAAATAATAATCACTCAATTCCTCTAAAAGGGTCGGGGTTTGTCGACTCCATGTTGGAAAAAACCAAGTAGAGAAAAACGGCGACAGCCATGAAAACCAAGAACTGGATCCAAAGTGGGATCAGTGGTTTCTTCATCTCCTCTGGAGCTTCTTTCCGACCAGATTCCACAGGCGGCGGTTTGGAATAGATGTTTCTGTACGTCGACGGAGTATCATAAATACGGGGCCTAATAAAAAATATCCATTAGAACAGTGTTACGCAAACTGTTTTCCCTTTAAAATGAAATACCATACCACTATCCTGTACACCACTAAAAACATGTAGAACTGTACTTTTTTTTTTTAATTTTTTTATTACGGCCTACTAACAGCGATGCAAGACCTGCAAATGATTTGTTCGTATCGAATTCGCAACTCAAGAGCTGAACGCTGACTCATCATTCAGGAAGTCCTTCCACTCAAATGAACAAAGCAGCCGGAAACCGTACAACCTTTCCTCCTTTTCCACTACGTTACTCATCAAGAACCGAATCTCAAAGACGAGTAACCTTTCATCACTACCAACAGTTGTCACTTTCAGACTGAAACTTGTTCTGTTGGAGCAGCTTTTTGCCTGGACCTGATGAATTGGGCGCACTGATGCAGCCATGCAATTTTGATCTTGTAACACAAAAGCTCATTTATGTTCTTTTTTCCATTCTTTTGGTGAGAGTTTGAACATTTCTCAAATGTTCCAAGCAATTATAAAACCGGAACCAAAATCCACTTAATACCCCCTTTATTAACATCCGGTCAGTATTACTGTTTATTTGGTGTCAGGCCTTATAAGGAGTGAAGCGACAATCCAGCGTCCTTGGTCGTATTGGAATACAACAAAAATACAAGTCTATCAGATTGTTAAAAAAATCAAAAACAGTTAAGTCAAAGAGGGGAACTGACATGAATTAACTTACTCAACATCATAATCCCCTCTGGCGAATTTGGACGTCGACCTTGAGAAGGTGTTTCTGTTGGAATTTGATGTAAGAAAATAAATAAAAATAAATAAAATAAACTTCTTTTCCTTCCCATATTCATGTTCTATCGTAGTTAAAAATGAAATGTTTCAACGCACTGATTACTTACTCATCCTCAAAGTCTCTGTCGTTATTCTCTGGTCTAGTCTGCATGTAGGGTCTCCTTAAAAAAAAACCAAAACAAGTAAGTCCGGATCTAATTTTTACAAATGAAACTATCGAATAAAACAACAGTGAAATCAGAGTCATGAAAGGGTTTAACGGAAAAACTCACCCGTATCCAGAACCTTCGTCCCTGAGCTGCAGCTGAATTGTAAAAAAATAAAAAATAAATAAAAATGAGCACGAATATTCACAGCTATATACCCTGCAGACGGACCATGTTTGAGGATACTCACGGGGGTTCTGTAGGTGACATAGGTGACTTCCTCCTCTGAAATTAAAAGCGACAAAGTCCAACATTAAGTTGTGTTGGAGTTCATAGCGTCTCACCTCAAAGTGCATGAGGGATCGTCAGGGATTCACTCACCCTCCTCCCTGTAGAAGGTTTTGTCGGAGGATGATGGATTGGAGTTTTTCTCTTTGGCCATAGCTTCCCTCACCTTCTTTTCGTACAGCGCCCTGGTGCTACCTAACACAAGGTGAAGTATGCACATGATGGATGGATAAATGGATGGACACACACTCGGCACTTCATTAGGAGAACCCGTACACCCACGCGTTCACGCAGTCATCTAATCAGCCAATGGTGTGGGAGCACGACGATGCATAAAACCCACGCAGTTAACGTTCACATCAACCATCAGAACCGGGGGGGTGTTCTCGACCGTGGCGCGATTATTGGTGCCAGGCGGGGCGGGGACCACACCCAGCGAGCAGCAGTTCCACGGGGAGGAAATGCCCCGTCGACGGGAGAGAGGTCAACGGGGAGAGGCCAGACTCTTGTACAATTGCGGGTGAGCAGAGGGTGCACCGCACGGTGAACCCCGAGGCGGACGGGCTTACAGCGGCAGAAGACCCACGTCCAGAAGTTCCACTTCTGTCGGACAAGATCGTTGACGAAACGCCGAGGCTGCCACTTTAATTTCGTGTCGCTCTGCTCCCGTCCCTGGGCCTCGGCCCACGGTTCCACGCTTCGAGACAAACGGGACGGAGCCGTTTGGTGCGCGGGCTGCCGGCGTTATGTAACGACGGCTGGGGCAGCTCAGCGAAACGGACACACCGCCCGGCACTCACCCACCACGGGCCCGTGCCTTATCCCGTATGCGTCCAGCAGGTCGCTGATCTCCTGGGCGGACTTGCTGCTCAGCGCCGCCATGGTCCCCGCTGCTCCCGAAGCACCGGCCGCCCTCTTCGCGAAGGTAAATACGGCGAGCGTTGACTTCCGCTTCCCGTCAGACTGGCGCGCGACTCTTCGCTCAGTTCGCCCAAGAGCGCCGCCAGCAGGACGGGAGGAGGAGGTGCAGGTCGGGAGGAGCAGGTCGGGAGGAGCAGAGCGGGAGGAGGAGGAGGAGCAGGTCGGGAGGAGCAGGACGGGAGGAGGAGGAGCAGGTCGGGAGGAGCAGGGCGGGAGGAGGAGGAGGAGGAGGAGCAGAAGAAGGAGCAGGTCGGGAGGAGGAGGAGGAGGAGGAGCAGGTCGGGAGGAGCAGAGCGGGAGGAGGAGGAGGAGCAGGACGGGAGGAGGAGGAGGTGCAGCAGGAGGAGCAGGTCGGGAGGAGCAGGGCGGGAGGAGGAGGAGGAGCAGGTCGGGAGGAGCAGGACGGGAGGAGGAGGAGCAGGTCGGGAGGAGCAGGGCGGGAGGAGGAGGAGGAGGAGGAGCAGAAGAAGGAGCAGGTCGGGAGGAGGAGGAGGAGGAGGAGGAGGAGCAGGTCGGGAGGAGCAGAGCGGGAGGAGGAGGAGGAGCAGGTCGGGAGGATGAGGAGGTGCAGGAGGAGGAGCAGGTCGGGAGGAGCAGGGCGGGAGGAGGAGGAGGAGCAGGCCGGGAGGAGGAGGAGGAGGAGGAGCAGAAGAAGGAGCAGGACGGGAGGAGGAGGAGGAGGAGGAGTAGGAGTAGGAGCAGGGCGGGAGGAGCAGGCCGGGAGGGGGAGCAGGACGGGAGGAGCAGGCCGGGAGGAGGAGGGGGAGCAGGACGGGAGGAGTAGGAGTAGGTGCAGGAGGAGCAGGCCAGGCGGAGGAGGAGGAGCGGGAGGAGCAGGAGGAGCAGGACAGGGGAGGAGGAGGAGCAGGAGGAGCAGGACAGGAGGAGGAGGAGGAGGAGTAGGAGGAGGAGCAGGTCGGGAGGAGCAGAGCGGGAGGAGGAGGAGGAGCAGGTCGGGAGGAGCAGGACGGGAGGAGGAGGAGCAGGTCGGGAGGAGCAGGGCGGGAGGAGGAGGAGGAGGAGGAGGAGGAGCAGAAGAAGGAGCAGGTCGGGAGGAGGAGGAGGAGGAGGAGGAGCAGGAGGAGCAGGCCAGGCGGAGGAGGAGGAGCGGGAGGAGCAGGAGGAGCAGGACAGGGGAGGAGGAGGAGGGGGAGGAGGAGGAGCAGGAGGAGCAGGACAGGAGGAGGAGGAAGAGCGGGAGGAGCAGGAGGAGCAGGACAGGGGAGGAGGAGGAGGAGGAGCAGGAGGAGTAGGAGCAGGAGGAGGAGCAGGTCGGGAGGAGCAGAGCGGGAGGAGGAGGAGGAGCAGGTCGGGAGGAGCAGGACGGGAGGAGGAGGAGCAGGTCGGGAGGAGCAGGGCGGGAGGAGGAGGAGGAGCAGAAGAAGGAGCAGGTCGGGAGGAGGAGGAGGAGGAGGAGCAGGTCGGGAGGAGCAGAGCGGGAGGAGGAGGAGGAGCAGGACGGGAGGAGTAGGAGTAGGAGGAGGAGGAGCAGGCCGGGAGGAGGAGGAGGAGGAGGAGGAGCAGAAGAAGGAGCAGGACGGGAGGAGGAGGAGGAGTAGGAGTAGGAGCAGGGCGGGAGGAGCAGGCCGGGAGGGGGAGCAGGACGGGAGGAGCAGGCCGGGAGGAGGAGGGGGAGCAGGACGGGAGGAGTAGGAGTAGGTGCAGGAGGAGCAGGCCAGGCGGAGGAGGAGGAGCGGGAGGAGCAGGAGGAGCAGGACAGGGGAGGAGGAGGGGGAGGAGGAGGAGCAGGAGGAGCAGGACAGGAGGAGGAGGAGGAGGAGGAGCAGAAGAAGGAGCAGGTCGGGAGGAGGAGGAGGAGGAGGAGGAGGAGCAGGTCGGGAGGAGCAGAGCGGGAGGAGGAGGAGGAGCAGGACGGGAGGAGGAGGAGGTGCAGCAGGAGGAGCAGGTCGGGAGGAGCAGGGCGGGAGGAGGAGGAGGAGCAGGTCGGGAGGAGCAGGACGGGAGGAGGAGGAGCAGGTCGGGAGGAGCAGGGCGGGAGGAGGAGGAGGAGGAGGAGGAGCAGAAGAAGGAGCAGGTCGGGAGGAGGAGGAGGAGGAGGAGGAGGAGCAGGTCGGGAGGAGCAGAGCGGGAGGAGGAGGAGGAGCAGGTCGGGAGGATGAGGAGGTGCAGGAGGAGGAGCAGGTCGGGAGGAGCAGGGCGGGAGGAGGAGGAGGAGCAGGCCGGGAGGAGGAGGAGGAGCAGAAGAAGGAGCAGGACGGGAGGAGGAGGAGGAGGAGGAGTAGGAGTAGGAGCAGGGCGGGAGGAGCAGGCCGGGAGGGGGAGCAGGACGGGAGGAGGAGGAGGAGGAGGAGTAGGAGTAGGAGCAGGGCGGGAGGAGCAGGCCGGGAGGGGGAGCAGGACGGGAGGAGCAGGCCGGGAGGAGGAGGGGGAGCAGGACGGGAGGAGTAGGAGTAGGTGCAGGAGGAGCAGGCCAGGCGGAGGAGGAGGAGCGGGAGGAGCAGGAGGAGCAGGACAGGGGAGGAGGAGGAGGGGGAGGAGGAGGAGCAGGAGGAGCAGGACAGGAGGAGGAGGAGGAGGAGTAGGAGGAGGAGCAGGTCGGGAGGAGCAGAGCGGGAGGAGGAGGAGGAGCAGGTCGGGAGGAGCAGGACGGGAGGAGGAGGAGCAGGTCGGGAGGAGCAGGGCGGGAGGAGGAGGAGGAGGAGGAGGAGCAGAAGAAGGAGCAGGTCGGGAGGAGGAGGAGGAGGAGGAGGAGGAGGAGGAGGAGGAGGAGCAGGAGGAGCAGGCCAGGCGGAGGAGGAGGAGCGGGAGGAGCAGGAGGAGCAGGACAGGGGAGGAGGAGGAGGGGGAGGAGGAGGAGCAGGAGGAGCAGGACAGGAGGAGGAGGAAGAGCGGGAGGAGCAGGAGGAGCAGGACAGGGGAGGAGGAGGAGGAGGAGCAGGAGGAGTAGGAGCAGGAGGAGGAGCAGGTCGGGAGGAGCAGAGCGGGAGGAGGAGGAGGAGCAGGTCGGGAGGAGCAGGACGGGAGGAGGAGGAGCAGGTCGGGAGGAGCAGGGCGGGAGGAGGAGGAGGAGCAGAAGAAGGAGCAGGTCGGGAGGAGGAGGAGGAGGAGGAGCAGGTCGGGAGGAGCAGAGCGGGAGGAGGAGGAGGAGCAGGACGGGAGGAGTAGGAGTAGGAGGAGGAGGAGCAGGCCGGGAGGAGGAGGAGGAGGAGGAGGAGCAGAAGAAGGAGCAGGACGGGAGGAGGAGGAGGAGGAGTAGGAGTAGGAGCAGGGCGGGAGGAGCAGGCCGGGAGGGGGAGCAGGACGGGAGGAGCAGGCCGGGAGGAGGAGGGGGAGCAGGACGGGAGGAGTAGGAGTAGGTGCAGGAGGAGCAGGCCAGGCGGAGGAGGAGGAGCGGGAGGAGCAGGAGGAGCAGGACAGGGGAGGAGGAGGGGGAGGAGGAGGAGCAGGAGGAGCAGGACAGGAGGAGGAGGAGGAGGAGGAGGAGGAGGAGGAGGAGGAGGAGTAGGAGGAGGAGCAGGTCGGGAGGAGCAGAGCGGGAGGAGGAGGAGGAGCAGGTCGGGAGGAGCAGGACGGGAGGAGGAGGAGCAGGTCGGGAGGAGCAGGGCGGGAGGAGGAGGAGGAGGAGGAGCAGAAGAAGGAGCAGGTCGGGAGGAGGAGGAGGAGGAGGAGGAGGAGGAGCAGGAGGAGCAGGCCAGGCGGAGGAGGAGGAGCGGGAGGAGCAGGAGGAGCAGGACAGGGGAGGAGGAGGAGGGGGAGGAGGAGGAGCAGGAGGAGCAGGACAGGAGGAGGAGGAGGAGCGGGAGGAGCAGGAGGAGCAGGACAGGGGAGGAGGAGGAGGAGGAGGAGCAGGAGGAGTAGGAGCAGGAGGAGGAGCAGGTCGGGAGGAGCAGAGCGGGAGGAGGAGGAGGAGCAGGTCGGGAGGAGCAGGACGGGAGGAGGAGGAGCAGGTCGGGAGGAGCAGGGCGGGAGGAGGAGGAGGAGGAGGAGCAGAAGAAGGAGCAGGTCGGGAGGAGGAGGAGGAGGAGGAGGAGGAGGAGGAGGAGCAGCAGGTCGGGAGGAGCAGAGCGGGAGGAGGAGGAGGAGCAGGTCGGGAGGATGGGGAGGTGCAGGAGGAGGAGCAGGTCGGGAGGAGCAGGGCGGGAGGAGGAGGAGGAGCAGGCCGGGAGGAGGAGGAGGAGGAGGAGGAGCAGAAGAAGGAGCAGGACGGGAGGAGGAGGAGGAGGAGTAGGAGTAGGAGCAGGGCGGGAGGAGCAGGCCGGGAGGGGGAGCAGGACGGGAGGAGCAGGCCGGGAGGAGGAGGGGGAGCAGGACGGGAGGAGTAGGAGTAGGTGCAGGAGGGGGAGCAGGAGCAGGACGGGAGGAGGAGGAGAAGGAGCAGGAGGAGCAGGCCAGGCGGAGGAGGAGGAGCGGGAGGAGCAGGAGGAGCAGGACAGGGGAGGAGGAGGAGCAGGAGGAGGAGGAGCAGGAGGAGCAGGACAGGAGGAGGAGGAGGAGCGGGAGGAGCAGGAGGAGCAGGACAGGGGAGGAGGAGGAGGAGGAGGAGGAGCAGGAGCAGGAGGAGCAGGAGGAGTAGGAGCAAGAGGAGGAGCAGGACGGGAGGAGCAGGAGGAGGAGCAGGAGGAGGAGGAGGAGGAGGAGGAGGAGCAGGAGGAGGAGGAGGACGGGAGGAGGAGGAGGAGCAGGAGGATGGGAGGAGGAGGACGGGAGGAGGACGGGAGGAGGAGCAGGAGGAGGAGCAGAACGGGAGGAGGAGGAGGAGGAGGAGGAGGGGGAGGAGGAGCAGGGGACGGGAGGAGGAGCTGGAGGAGGAGGAGCAAACGCCTTCCCTCTGTCCACGGTTGGAAATCAGGAACTTTCCGCCTCGAACGGTATCACTTTCAGACATTTGCACATTGGTTGACCAAAGACAAAAACGACATTGGAATAGATACACTGATAAAAAGGATTAAAATTAAAAAAGAAAATGGCAATGAATGGAAAAATGGGGGAGATATGCAATAAACATTTAACTGTACACAATAGAAATATTGCGGTTTACAATGAACCTAATAATAAACAACAAATATACCCTAACAGGTAAACAATAAAAAAATGAAAATGACCTAAAAAAAATAAACAAAAATTATTTGGTAATGTACAAACATGATAAACATTTAAGTATTTCACTGCATACATGTATGACCGTACGTATACGTATGTGACAAATAATCTCTTGAACTTGAAGTATACAGTTAGCTTAAAAATCGACTTAGAAAAAATACAATTTATTTTTTTAAACAGTAAACAATTTTGGCAATAAACCTAAAAAATGAACGGTAAACAGACACCTCCGTATCAGCAAATACATATTCCGGTAGTTGTACCATGTTGTAATTTCTTACCCATTGACATCTATAATACAGTTTGGACTATAAATGCATTATATTATAATATATTATTATATAACATATTAAATTATACTATTATACTAAACTATTACCATATGATCAGATCATTATACTATGTTACATCATACTTTACTATACTTTATAATACTATAAATTATGATTTGGTAATTATCATACCACTCTGCATTATAAATTGTAAACTGTATTTACTTGACTATATACTTAACCATACTTCTATAATTATTGCTATCACTGGATTGACGCTCTCTGTAATGCTGTTGTGATACATTTTTATCTTTATACACAGATGTTTTTCCTCCATCTTCTCCATTTGCACTGTTTTTTTTTTTTTTTTGTCTGCTTGTGACACCTGGACTTCCTCCACAGGGATTAATAAAATCTTATCTCAGAAACGGAACCAAAACACTTACTTTCCACCACTGCATTTTGAAGACTTTCAACTTTTACTCTTGCGCTCTTTACTCTTGTTACTTGTTTCCTTTAAATGAGGATTTATATTCGTATGAAAAGCAGCCAAACAAAGCAGATGCAAATCCACTCAACCAATCAGTTTCCCTTGTCCCTCCCACTTTTCACTATGACATCACTATACCATTTATTTTGTACGTCGTACCTGCTAAAGTAATGTAGGTCTATTGTAGGTCGGAGTACCCCTTCCAACACTGCCCTTGTCATAGTTTTAAATAACTGAAACTTTTGCACAAGTCAAACTGGATATAACATTTTCAGACAATTGCAAATAGGTTAACCAAAGAAAGAGGCTTTTATTATGCACAAAACAAAATATTCCAGACTTCTTTCAGATCTTTCCTCGTCACTTTTTGCCATTCAGGGCTTATTAAGATAAGACAACAGATGAGACTTATTTAATCATCCTTTTTTTTTTTTTTGTTTTGTTTTTTTCCAACCATAATTTTTATAAAGCCGGATTCACACCAAATCCGACGGATGGCAACAACAAACCGGAAGGCCATTCAATACAATGGAGTGGGATTCCACAGTTAAAAAAAACTGTGACGCTGTGAAATTTCACGTTTTAGTCACCACAACTGAAAGTCACATTTGTAAATAAGTTGCGTATATAAATTTATGACCTTATCAACGTTAATGTTGGATGTTAGCATATTCATTATCAATAAATCTCTTTTTATATCAGTGAACCGTGTGTATTTTCTGTGGTAAATGCCACTGTTGATCTGGAAAAAACAAGCTCTCCCATTTTCCTCGGACATGTTTTGTGACGCCAAACCCAGGTTATCAGACGGCCACCGGGGGGGGGGTTCAGACTGTCGGACGCTTGTTCGGAATCGGTGTGAAGTCGGCTTTTATGTCCAAATGACTATCAGCCCTAAAAGAACGGCACTCGTCCAAGCCAGTCAGATTGGTCTGTGGCCCACCAGAGCATCAGCAGTCCAAGCAGTATGAGCCCGGCCGTCTCCAGCATCACCTTCAGAATGCCAAGACACTGCAAGGAGACAATGTGACCAGTGAAATGGTGGCAGTTAATAATTGTGTAAGAGAGGGATTTGATTAAAATCACAATTAATAGCAATGTCAGGTCCACACCTTGTATGTTGTGCTTTGGAGTGGTGTGCTGCATAGTCCTGGTGCCAGTTTGTGATGGGAATGCAGATCGGCGTTCGCTCTCTGTGTCTCGGACTCCATCGGCTCCTGAAAGATGTATCGTTAATGTTGAGCATAGCGTGGGTTTTTTGGACGGGCCAGCCTTTCCATTCCATAAATTAATGACTACCCATTCTTACTTTGTGCATGTCTTTGGGGTTGACATCTTCCTCACTTGAATATGCATCCCTGTAGAGAAAGTAGAGGAAAATTTTGTTTGAGGTCCATGACTTATCAGGATATAGATTAGAGCAGCTGGGTAGACAGATAGAGAGATAGATAGATAGGGAAATGTGTGTCACAGCACACAATGAGGAAAAAAATACAAATATATAATAATATATACACACACACACACACACACACACACACACACACACACACATATATATTTATAAATATAACAAAAAAAATGCCAATATATGAAAAAATGTGAAAATATGCAATAAAACCTGACTGTTAATTGTACACAATATTATGATGTACAAGGATATATATTAAGATATGAATACATATATATTTTAAAAAATATAGCAAATGAAAATGCAAATAAAAATTACCCGAAAATCTAACAGGAATATGTGGTCATATACACAAATTAATGAAATAAAGCAAACAGTGAACCAGAATGGAGAACACTAAAAATGATACTCACCCAACACTATCATAGGGAATGACCTGAGGTAATAAATCTTTGCAAAACTGCACCTTTATCTTCCTCCCTATGCAAAAATAATGATGACAACATCAAGTGAAACTTTCAACAGTAGTTCACACACAAGATAGGGTTTTTAAGCAACGATTTAAAAAAAGCACAATTGAGTACCTTCTTGACTTTTTCCACCTTTGCCGTCATTGTAAAACTCGTAGAAAGCCTTGATTCTCTCCTGCTCTTGCTCCCAATTTCTCTCCTCCTCATACTCGTCGTCGCCAAAATGGCCAAGCTCTGTAATTCCCCAGGCATCGCCTTCACCGTCTTCCGCACACTCTTGGTTAAAACAATAATTTGTCACGTGAAGAATGTCGCCCGTGTCCTGCACGGCTGGATCAGTTTGGTATTTCCAGACGTCTTTGGCTCTTTGTGAAGGCAACGCTCCGTCCTTTGTCTCCAGTCTTGAGTCTTCGGACCAAAGAGCTCCACCTGTGGACACATGGGTATCGCTGGAGATGCTTAAAGTCGGAGCCTCCAAAGAGTTGGAGATCTTCTCCACACCCAAGTCTTCGCGGTTGGTCCTTGCTGCAAACACCTCTCTGTCAGCGCAGTCACCTTGAGCTTCCGCTGGGGGTTGACCAAGTTGTGGATCTTCTCCTCTCTTCCTCGCTTGGATCTCGTCGTCGCTGGAACTGTAGATGTCGGTTTCAGACCGCCGTCGTAGCAGGCCAGAGTCGGCGTCCTCAAAATCACCGAGACCGTCTGGCAGAGAGGTTGTCTCTTTGGTGTGGGTTTGGTCTTTTCTGACCGCTTCTCCAGTGGCCGAAGTCTGACCCACCGGCTTCACCTCCATCCCTGCCTTCGCGGGGCTCGTTTGTTCCTCATCGTCCTCATCGCTCACAGCCCTTCCCAACGGCGTCATCTCCGTCCTTCCTGTTTTCCGATAGGACTCCCCTCCGGGATGCGGCAGCACCGCCGTGAAATCGCAGCCGCTTTCCTCGTTCAACGTCTCGTCTCCCGCGTACTCGCAGGAGGAGAGGTCCGACGGGTACTCGGCGATGCTCTCCCCGGCCCCTTGGTGATCGGCCCCCGAGAAGTCCTGAATTTTGTCCGCGCTCTCATCCATCATGTCACCCTCAGAAAGAAGCTGCTGCAGATTCTGCACGAGGGCGTCGCAAAAAGTGTGCGAACAGTAGTCCCCAGAGGGCTCGGCTTCACCTTCTTTGTCTCCCCCCGGGAAACGCACGGCAAGGTAATCTGGATCGGAATCATCCCGGCTGCCTTCTCCCGTCGCTCGCTCCTCTTCGTCAAGTCTGTCACCTTGTGCGCTCATCCCGGCGCCACGTTGAGGGAATTGCCCAAAATAGGACATGTCCTCGCCGCCTTGGCTCTCGCCCTCTCTCTCCTGGTTTCTCACTTCAGGGTTTGCCGGAGCCTCGGGGGTCAGGGGTCGTTCTGCAGCGTCCCCGTCCTCGTCCGCGCCGTCCCAGAGCTCGCCGCCGCGGCAAACGGTCGCGATGCGATCCCTCGCTTTCCTCCCCGCTTCCAGGTCTTCTCTCTCTCCCCCCGCCTCCGTCACTATCTTCTTTTCATTTTCCTCACATCGGGGAAAGCGGCCTCCTTCGTCCTGGCTAAAAGCCTTGTCCTTGTCTCCCTTTCCGTCCACGTTTGCAACGTTAGCTTCCGATGATCTGGACCAAAGACTGTTCTGCAGAATCTCGTCTTCCTCTTCTACTTCTCGTGGCTTTTCCTCGGGGTGACGTCCCTTCGCCATTTCGTCGAACTGCAAGTTCTCAAAGTCCAAAACTCCATCGCAGGAAGATGGAAGAGGTGTTTCTGAGAGAAAATAACTCGAGTGTTAGTTTATTGAACTCGAGCAAAACGGAGCATCAGAACAATGGAAACTTTGATAGGTTTTTAATGAATACATGCAACTCACCTGAAAAGGCGTCAGTGAGCAGATCAGCAACGCTATGTTCCATCGCTGTTTACTAAGTACAATGAGTAAAGTGACTTTAATTCAAGACTACCATGCACATGTCTGCTACTCATATTTCTGCAGTTGTGGTTAAAGAGGAAAAGAGTGCAAAGTCTCATCTGTTGCCACTTTAAGTGACTTCCTGTCAGAAATAAGATGCATAAAACGCATTTAAACTAATAATAGATGGCTGAAGAAAGGCAGGCAGGCAACATTCATTTTAAAGTTGCAGTTTAGTGGTCTAGAATATATATTTTTATAGATATGGTCTTAAAATGTGTAATTCAAAAGTTTTGTTTTTACCTCCAATGGTGTCACAAAAATGCAATCAGCTTTCGTGTGGTTTGGTTTCAAACAGCAGCAGCGAGGCACTGACTTCCTTTGTGATGAAACAACTGATCTTTATTGGACTCTTAGATCACAGTGAAGTTACCGTGATGCTAGTGTGATGTTACCATGGTGATTTCTGAATTCCATATCATAAACAACCATATTTACAGATATTAACAACAGTTTAAATGTGTGCGTGCGTGCGTGTGTTTGTGTGACACACCGATCAGCCACAACAGTAAAACCACTGACAGGTGAAGTGAAAAACATTGCTCATCTTGGTCCAATGGCACCTGTCGGGCTGCCTATTATATATATTATATATGAGGCAGCAAGTGAGGTTGATGTCAGTACTTGAGGTTGATGTGTTGGAAGCAGGAGAAATTGTCAAGCGTAAGGATCTGAGCCACTTTGACAAGGACTAAATTGTGATGGCTGGACGACCGGGTCAGAGCATCTCCAAAACGACAGGTCTTGTGGGGTGTTGCCGGTATGCAGTGGGTAGTACCTCCCAAAAGTGATCCAAGGAAGGACAACTGTGGTTCCTCCTGCTAGCATGCTGTAGTGTTCTTGAGCAAGACACTTAACCCCTAATTACTCCTTATGGCTGCGTCCGTCGGTGTTTGAATAATTGTAAGTCGCTTTGGATAAAAGCGTCTGCTAAATGTAATGTAATGTAATGTAACAACTGGTGAACTGGCGACAGGGTCATGGACGCCCAAGGCTCATTGATGCTCGTGGGGAGCATTAGAACTGGGCCATGGAACCATGGAAGAAATTGGCCTGATCTGATGAATCAAGTTTTCTTCATGTGGATGTCAGGGTTAGGCTCCGATCTGATGGAGCATCTGTGGGATGTGCTGCAACAACAAGCTCGATCCATGGGCGCCCCACCTCGCAACTTGCAGGACTTAAAGGATCTGCTGCTGACGTCTTGGTGCCAGATACCACACGACACCTTCAGAGGTTTTGTGGAGTCCATGCCTCCACGAGTCAGAGCTGATTTGGCGGCACGAGGTGGAGCTACACAATATAGTGGTTATTAGTGGTGGTTTTAATGTTGTGGCTGATCTGTGTTGATATATATTGTATATAGTGGGTGTGCCTACTTGTGTGCCTTAATACAGTATATAGTATACAGTATATATACTATATATAGTGTATATATAGCATTTACTGATACTGTATAAATATATGAATGTATTTATACGTATATATATATATATATACTGTATATATAATGGAAAAAGGTAATTCCAGTCAGAATCCAGTGTAGATAATTTGGTGTTGAGTTGTTGATGGCTTGTCTACAGTTCATGTCGCAGCAGGTAGCGATGGGTGGGTTTTAGGTCGACTTCTACTGGGAAGTGATCACTGACCTCCAGCGCCTTTAAGCCAATCAAAGAAATGCAGTCAGTGATTTTCATCAAAAGGGAATAAAATATCTTGGATGAAGATAAATATGCCAAATATTTACCTCTTCTTCACTGAGGTGGAACTCCTCCTTGAAGTTGAAGGGTTGTGCTGAACCTTCCACGATGCTGTAGAGGATCTCTCGCCCATGGACAACAATCCTGTTATGAAGTGAATTTAGTGAAAACGTACGTCCGTCATATTGAAGCAATGTTGAGGTCAAGTGAAAAGCAGTTGTAATTACTGTAGGGAACGTGAGATCATTTATGCGTGTTAAAAAAACAACAAAACACCATCTCCAGCCACTGACCTGTCGTAAGCACAGTGTGTTTTCTCGCGGACAGTGGTGTCCTGCTCATCTCCAATCAACCAGTGGAATTTGGGGTCGTTCCTCAAACGCACTGCTCTCCAGCCCTTGATGGTGACGTAGCTGCAGCCGGCGTTGAGGTCTCCCAGGATTACTACGTTCTAGACGACGGAAAGTAAGTGAGGTTTCTTTGCAAACGACATAGATTCTGGGGAACCTCCGTTTTCGATTTTATCCAAGGAAATGTGTGGCGTGAACTGGAGTCAAACCCACTTCAGTCTTCCATTTCTTGTAGATGCCCTTGAAGACGGTGTACAGTTTGTCAATCTCCTTCATGGCAGTTTTGGGGCTGGTGTGCTGGCCGATCAGGACAAAATCCTTCACCACTGTGCGACGGGACATGAGTTACACATCCGGTTTGACAGTGATTTCCGGAGTGCTTCCACGGCTTTACTCACAGGTGTAAGGGGAGTGAAATCGGACGATGAAAGGCTCCCTGGAGAAAACATCCGTTTCATTGGTGCCGTCCGCCTCGAGTCTGGGATACTGATAATGCTCTGTAACCGACAGCATGTTGTCTCTGGAGGTACGAGATGGGAACGGAGCAAATTTGGGATTTGGTTTAGGAGTGGTTTCATTTGAAACGAGGGACTTCCTTTCAGCCAGCCGCCACAGGGTGAGTGTTACCTGTATATGTAAACGTATTGCTCCTTGTAGGACTTCCTCCCCAGCCTCTCACTTTCCACGTAGGAATATGAGTTGGATTTATCGAACCTAAAAACACAGGACGATCAAGGAAGATTTTTTACCATATATATATATATATATATATATATATATATACACATCTTTCAGGTTATTTAATTACCCTTGAAACCGAGTGAATGGAAACGCGTACCTGTTGAGTTCCTTGACCAGCGTCGGGATGGCCCCGCCTTTGGAATCTCTGACCTCCTGAACCAGACACAGGTCGCACCGGGCGAGGATCTCAGGAAATTAAAAAAAAAAAGACATATACATTGCTGATTGACATTTGATGGATAGATAGATATTACGTTAGATCTGCTAAGTCGTGCACCCACGCTACCTTGATGAGAATTCCCATAACCTTCTTGTTGTTAGCCTTGGCCTCCCCAAAGCTCTGGACGTTGAAAGCGCATATCTTGAGGGAGAGAGCGATGTTCCACAGAAACGTCCCCCAAAAACACAGCAGGAGCATCGGAGGCCTCATCCTTGATGGCGTGATATCACAAGAAAATATATTAAAACAAAACAACTTTACAGGATAGTTAAGTTATAGTTATTGTTATTGTTATACCCATAGTCTTAATTATAGTTATCGTTACTGTTATAATTGTATAATTTATAGTTAGACACTTCAAGTTTGCTGTCCCATACCTTTGGTGTCTAGTTCCCAGGAAGATTGACTTGGAACCAGAAAAGATCCATCCCTTGAATGGACTGTGATCTATTTGGGGAACATGCAGGTAGCGTGGCGTGAAAGCCCACGGTCAGGAACATGCAGGTAGCGTGGTGTGGGTCAAGAACATGCAGGTAGCGTGGTGTGAAAGCCCACGGTCAGGAACATGCAGGTAGCGTGGTGTGGGTCAAGAACATGCAGGTAGCGTGGTGTGAAAGGCCGGGGTCAGGGCCGGGCGAGGCCGACCTGCTGTGTCAGTGTTCATCAATAATGGACCTTTATCTGGAACCGGGCACAATGAACAATTGCCTCAGTCCTGTTCAGAAGGTTCAGCCCGCAGGGTGCATTGTCTCCGGATTTAAGTGGGATCGAACAATAGGTGGCGCCATCTGACGAAAACTTTATTATGGAATTCAACATCTATCTATCTGTCTGTGTGTCTGTCTGTCTGTATGTCTCTCTGTCTCTCTGCCGTTAGACTAAACTGGAGATCTCTAAACTTCCCCTTTTGCTGAAAGGACACCCGTTTGTAGTCGTTAAAATGATCAGACAATCAACTTAACATTGCTTTGTAACGTCATGGTTTATCATGAACAGCGCCACCGCCGGGCCCAGCGCCGCCACGGCCTCACGCACCTTTTGTATTAGGTCTTTTTTCCTGTTGCCTTTATATTTTCACTCTCATGATACAAATGACAAAAACAAAATTCGGTCTTGTTTCCATGTTTTACTATAAACTGAGGCGACGTGGCAATACAAAGGACATGTACAGTACAATATTACAGATATATAAACACTACAATGTCACATGGGACCCATTTACTTGCTAGTTCAGAGTTCTTTTTTATAAATACACTCTTTAAAAATACTTTAGAAATACTGCTAATGTTGCTAGAAATAAATAATACTCCAAAAACACTTTATTTCCCCCACAACAAATTGAGGTTAGCCACTCCAGTGTTGGTCCTCTCATACTGGTTTGAAACACCCTGAGTTACGAGGGGAAGCCATTTCCACCAGATAGTTCTCCACTCGTGTCTCTAGGTCTGAGTAGAGGTCCTGGACCTGATGCCACGGCCACCACATGGCAAGGCCTACCACACCCAGGACCCCCAGCAGGAGGAGGCTGCACCAGGGCCTCCATGAGCCAAACAGTCTCTGCAGAGTAAAAAAAAAAAGAAGAAATCAAATTATTTTTCTGATGTTTACTGCAGTTGGACTATATATGATATACATGTACTGTATATTTCTATTTTATGTATTTTTTATATATATATTTGGTCATTTCTGTTCTGTATTTTTGGCTATTTGTGTATATTTGGCCATTTGTATTTTATTATTATTATTATTATTATTATTATTATTATTATTATTATTATTATTATTATTATAATTATTATTATTGTTATTATTATTATTATTATACAATTTATTTTATGTTGTAATTTTTACACATGCACCTTTTCCTGAGTTTCTTTGCTGCTGCTGCTGCTGCGGAGCTCCTCCCTGCACTGACTCAGTCTGACCTGGTTCCACTGACACTCCTGCTCCACGGCCTCCAGCTCTGTCTGCAGCTCTGCACACTACACACACACACACACACACACACACACACACACACACACACACACACACACACACACACACACACACACACACACACACACACACACACACACACACACACACACACACATTAGATTGATTAGATCGTTTGCAGTGTATCACTTCTAAGTCATGTATTTTCATGACGAAACCTTCATTCAGAGTGTGAACTATTTCAGTGAATTCTACTGGAAACTTAGTTTAGTTCTGCTGCTTTAAATGTAAATATTGTGACGCGTAACATTCCTCAGTTGGATCTAATGTGAGATTTCCAATGTACAGTATATAAACACATTATGTCTTATTGACAACGTATAAAATCTCATCATTATCGCTGATGTTTATTGTGGTAGAGAATATTCTTTCAGTCTCACCAGCGCTTATAGGAAGTCACTTTATTTTGCTTTGTTAAGAATGAAGCTGTTTGGAAATCTAGATACAGGATCAGTGGCGTCCCACCTCCATCTCCTTCAGCCGCAGTCTGTCCAGCGTGCGTCTAAGCTCCTCTGGCACCCCGGGGTCCGTGGGGGTCCCGTGATGGACACCGTTCTCTGGCGTCTCCTCAGCCATGATGCCCCAACTCCCAGTACTGGAATCTGCTTTAATAAGAAAATACACTTCCATCAACACTTTCAAACATCTGGCGCAGATGAATTAAGGATTAACTTGAAGTCAGAAATATGGGGAATGTACAATAAAAAAAATAGGCTAATATAATAATCTACTGATAGACAATAAGATATAAATAAGAAGAAGAAGAAGAAGAAGAAGAAGAAGAAGAAACCTAGAAGTAATGAAACAAATAAGTCTAGAAATCGACAAAAAGAAAGGACATTATACACGTACCTCGAATTAACTAAAAGATAGGAAACATTTTCAATATACTGTACAATAACCTAACCAAAATAAATATAATAATTATGATAATAATAAAAATAACAATAATGATATTAATAATAATCATAATAATAATCATAATAATAATGATAATAATAATAATAATAATATAAACCTAACAATACATCTGAAAAGAGAATTAACCGAAGAATGGACAATGAATTATTTGTGAAATATACAATAAGCCCAAGGATCACCGATAAACATTATCTAGAAACCAAAAAATGAACCACGCGATAAAATAAACCTAACAAAAACAGAAAAAAAAATTTGCAGTTAACAATAAACCTAACTAAACCTAACCTAGAATTGAAAAATAAAATAAACCTACCAATAAGATCTGGCAATATCCAATAAACCTAATGCTAACCAATGACAATAGAAATAAACATTACCTAACAAAATAACAATAAACACTACAAATAAACACAACCCCAAAAATAACAATAAACAGTAGAAATTAACATAACCTAAAAAATAACTAAAATAAGCAATAAACTAGAAGAAATGGAGATATTCACTAAACCTTAAATATAAACAATTAACAATACACCTCTGTACCAACAATAAACATTCTATCAGTATATGAATCATCACAGTGAGAACAGTTTCCATCCTTTCCATGTTCCATGTTTATTTCAAAAGCATTTTTGCTTCAGGAAGAGACGTTAATTCATGTTTGGTCATAAAAAAAAAAAAAAAGAACATTTCTCATCTCATTACATTTCTCGTGTTTTGGACACTCTCTGACCTCTGAGGCTCTGCAGCTCCTCTCTCAGATCTGCGCCTTCCTTCTCCAGCAGGGACGTGTTGTTCCACAGATCCTGGTTTTCTCGCTGCACCGACTCCACCAGCTCCCTAAGCTCGGCCTCTCGCACCCTAGAAAGCTATTTATAAATATACTGTTTAAGAGGTCATTGGGAGGATTGTGGTGCGTTTCTCTCCTGATAATTCCCATTAATAAAAGGCTAAACAGTCTGAAAAACCAATCAAATCAAATCAAAATAAAAGACCATGTTGGAGCTTGGTGCGGTCGAGCTGTCAAACTTCGAGCGGTGCAGTCCTGTGGTCATTGTGTTCAAAAAGGATGGTTCTCTCAGGATTTGCATAGACTTGAGGAAACTCACCTCCATCTCCGAGTTTGATGCCTACTCCGATGACACGGATCAACGACCTGGCGCTGCGAGGTACATAACCACCCTAGACTTGTGCAAAGGCTATTGGCACGTGCCGCTGGAGGTGTCATGCAGACTCAACACGGTGTTTCGTACACCATCAGGACTGTTCCAGTTGACATGAGGTCATGATGTGAACTGTCATGATGATGCCTTTTGGGCCGCATGGTGCACCTGGCATCCTTTCAGAGGCTGATGGACAGCGTCCTGCAGTGCAGATGGTTTGTGCCAGAGTTTGCATCCATCGTCGCTCTGCTCACCACTCGAATAAGGACCAAAAGAAACCCCGTCACCCGGGCTGAGGACTGTGAGACGGCCTTCAGACCATTGAAGTCGAGCCTATGTTGTTCCACAGTCCCCAAAAGCCCTGATTTCACGAGGAAATTCTTGGTGGAGGCGGATGCCTCCGCAGTCGGCCTTGGAACGGTACTGGCCTTAGGCGACCCTGGAGAGGAGCAACCGATCCTGTAACTGAGCCAGAAACTGCTTCCCATGAGAGACTAATTATTCGGTGGTAGATAAGGAAGGACTTGCAATCAAGTGGCCACAGTCTTCAGTATTACCCACTGGGAAGGGAGGACTCTCCTGGATGAACTCCATGATAGACCACAACAGTCGCACTCACACGCTGGTATCTCACCCTACAGCCCTGCAGTCTCACCATCAGGCAAAACAAATCTAAGCGCTGACCGCCTCTCCAGAATGTCGCACATCGCCAATCTCCGGGAGGAGTGGGATGGTGTGAAGGGGCGCTCCGTCGCTCAATGCCGATAGCACACCTATGGCCTTGCAGCACTTGTGGACAGACATGCTGTACACACATGACACATATTCTCCACTCCTCTCTGCTGTTCTGCCGAGTAATTAAACCCCTCATTGCAAACATTGCATTTTCCTCTCTGTTACAGTAATTGTCCAAGGGTGCACACTGCGCACTTTGACATTACACATATTCATTCATACATAACTTCATTCATACATTCATACACCAGTTTGCTCCTGTCACGGTTTCATTCATTGAAACTGCGGAAACCGTTTTCCGCGTTCTAAAAGGCACCGGGACAGGCCCACATGCGCAGCGTGTCGATGGTCAGCTGATGTGGAACATGTATTTTTATGTTTATTGTTTAGGTTTAATGGTGCTGGGTGTTTTATATCATTTATTGAAATGATTATTGTGAGTATCTCCTTCTTCTCCCTCCGTCTGCTCCCGTTAGGAGGTCACCACGGCGGATCATCTGCCTCCAACACCTTCTGTTCTGCGCATCTTTCCTCCCTGACACCGACCGCCTGCGCGTCCTCCCTCAACACTTCCATCAAGCTTCCCTTCGGCCTTCCTCTTTTCCTCCTGCCTGGCAGCTCCGTCCTCAGCGTCCTTCTCCCGATGTAACTCTCATCTCTCCTCCACACGTGTCCAGACCATCTCAAGCTGGCCTCTCTCGCTTTTCCACCAAACCGTCCAACCCGAGCTGTCCCTCTAGCGTACTCGTTCTTAATCCTGTCCATCCTTGTCTTATGAGTATACAGTATATTATGGTATTTCCTCTACCTGATTCAGCCATAATTGGAGGCTCTAGTGAAGAGAGACAGATATATTACAACCCGGAAGTAATGTTAATTGAGCCTGTGGGAGGGGCTTAGGGAGTATAAAAGGACCACCATGGAGGCAGGACCTCAGTGGTCCTGATCTTGGGTTACAGAGAAGGTAACGATGGTGTCCATTGCAACTGCTGTTTGGTTTCTCACCAACAGAGTTGGCGCTCTCATTTTTTTGTAAATATTTGCCACGTTGTTTGCACTTTGGGAGCCCTGCACAATAAATCACCATGTTTACTTTAGTGCTGATCAATGCGTCGTATTTTCATCGCCATCGCAATATTATCACGCACGATAAACACATCGCGAAAGACCGGCTGAAAGGCAATGAATAGGAAAAATCACGGGGCTCGGCAGTGCCCAAAATAGATGTGGGCCAGCTGTAAAATGTATTTGGAAACGCCGCGGTGAAAGGCGCTTGTCGCCCTTTTAGCCGCTGCAATTCTATCCAAAGCTCATTCACGACGTGTCGTAAAGTAGCAGCAGCATAGCACGACGTACTGTAAAGAGAAGTCGCGTGGTAGCAGGTAGCAGCAGTAACACTGTGTGAGCGAGATGTGTCCGCGGTGTGGATTTATTTTAAGACGGAATGCAAAAGCAGCACTTTTGCGACAACAATGTCTCGTTTGAATTCAAGTTCTGTCCAATCGGTTGGGTCCTCACGCGCTATTTGTTCAATAAAAGCATGTTCGAAATCATTTATTTCATGTCTTTCTTCAGTAGGCTTTTCAGCGTTTATATGTTGGCAGTGTACCTATTAAAGCAGCACTGTAATGTAATGCACACTTGCAATGTAATGCACAGATTTTCCTCATATGGTGCAGGCCTAGTTCCCTGCACGTCTACGACTATGCCTTGGTTTTTATATTGAGAGTGATGTCCAAAGAACAGAACGTACACAAATAGCCAAATATATAACAATATACTGAATATGAAAAATGTGATTCTATGCACAGGGTAAATTACTGGTATTGGTATAACGGGTATAAATTAAAAAATATTACTATGTCCTTACTAAGTTATTACAGTCATCATCAGTCAACATTAAAAACAAGTTACTTTTTTTTTTACACAATTACAACAACGACAGCAACAATAATAACAATAACTATATGAAACAATTATATTAAATTATAATAATAACGATAGAAAATGTGACTATATAGATTATATTCATATATACCTCTAGCTGGCCGTGCAGCTGCTGCACCTCTTCCCTGCTGACATCTTGACTCTCCTTCAGCTGCAGGGAGCTTTGCATCAGCCCCTCATACAGGCCCTGCCACCGCAGAGCTTCAGCCCTGGCTGTCTGTAGCGCCCCCTGGTGGAAGTCATGGGGAACAACCTCGTCAAGGAAGCTGAGGATCCTGCATGCTTATTCATCAGTGGATTCAACTATGGAGTTATCATCATTTAGAAAAGTTATATGACAATGCTATAATAATAATAGTATTATTATTATTATTATTATTATTATTGGGGGTCCAGCCCAAATTTTTCGGCCTGAAAGTATCTGGAACACAATCGCAGGAACAATCGCAGTAGGCACAGACATGGTTGAAGTCGCGTGAGAACCGGGACGTTTTGTCGTTCAAGTTGGATCAACATCGATGTACATTTGGAGCAGAAATGAGTAAAAAAAACTGTCGTAATTTTACTGGGAATAGAAAAACGTTGAAGCAATTTGATTAGTTTCAGGAGCGGCCTGCTTAGTGACATCATCATCCGAAGTAATATTATAGTTATATAATATATAACTATATATAGTTATATAAGTCAAAGCTTCATCTCTTGGAACTCATTCGTATCCAGCCACTCACTACGCAAAGACAGACAACTTGAGCCGATGCTGCGTTCAAAGGCAACTCAGAAAATTGTAACTCGTGCTGGGTTTTAGAAAACCCCTAAAACTATAATCGGTCACAGAAGAACCTTTTAAGAACCCTTGTGAGGAACCGACCCTTTTTTGTGTGCACACTGCATGATCCGGGAACAATCCTAATTGTTAAAACACTGTTCTTGACGGACGTTTAAACCAAACAAGAGGGACATTCAGTGACCTAAGTGCACAGTGATTGGTGCTGACGTAAGTACAGGGTGATTGGTGCCGTTGAACACATGAGCATGAGAAATACCCGTGAAAAATTATCGAAACTCTGAAAATTTTACCCAACATGACTAAACTGGACCCCATGTATTGCTGCCTGCAGCCATATTTATTATGACTATTATTATTATTATTATTATTACAATAATAATAAATTAAATTTATTATTATTATTATTATTATTATTATTAATAATAAGAATAATTAAAAAATATGATAATGATATAAATTATTAATAATAATAATAATAATAATAATATTTCAAATTATTATATTAAATAGATGACATAATATGAATGTATTATATAAACTGCATCATGTTGAATGAAAGTGAGGGGTTTCTAACCTGGAGGGCCCCGGCCTCAGTGAGGGCTGCAGTCTTCTCCTGCGTGGCCTTCTGCACGGCGGTCAGAGCTTTCTCCTCATACACCATCTTCTGCTTCTCCATCTGCAGCACCAGCTTCTTCATTCCATGTTTGGGGAACTTCTAGAGGAACCCCAGTCCACAGGTCAGGAGGATCATTGGACTCCAGATTCTTGACAAAAGAAGGCTTTTCGAACAGGGCCGTGCTGTCGTGCCTATACCTGGAGGTAGAGCTGCAGCTGAGCCTCCAGAGCATTGATCTTGTTCCTCAGCAGGTCCTCGTTGCAGCGAGCCTGTGTGGGTTGGAGAGGAAATGCTCAGAACCTGCAGAGACAAGTGGAGGCGGACGCGCCGCCACCATCTGTGGCAATGAGACCGTGGCCACCAAGCGATGTGCGACGAGAACTTCCAGCATCAGAGAGATCCAGAGAGAGATCTGACCCTGGACAAACAAAAAACGTTTTCATGCAAGAGGTAGCATGGAGATGCTCTTTGACTGCTGCTTTACTCTAGTACTGTATCACGATATCACCAGAATATCACTGATATTTTTACTGCGTGCCACTTATTTTAACTACTGTTACGACTGTATCCCACTTTAATAGCAATAAAATAGAAAGATCTGTACATAGGTCTTAATTTGTCTCTTTCTCGTCTGCACTTTCAGAATTAATAATTTACTGAGTGACTTGTCAGAAACCAAATCATATAAAAGAGTCAAACCTTTCATCACCGCTATTAGCCATCACCACCAGAGTGGAACTTATTATTGTGTTCTGGGTGGATACTGATACATTTGATGAATTAGTGCAATTTTGATCTTGCAACACAAAAGCTCATTTCCATTATTTATTTATTTTTTTAAGTGGAACTTCAGAAATTGTCTGCAGCACAAAAACACTGGCTTTGAACGCCTATACAGATCGGGTAAGAGTTATGTATAGAGTCAGACTCCCACACTCTTCCTTTACGAGAGCGACAGGCTGCTCTCTTCCTGTGCAGAGCAGAGGAAGCAGGAAGCTGAAAACCACAGACCACCACAAGCTCTTCGAGGCATAACAGCTACACTGTGAATCCTCGGCTACAAACAAACATCTGCAGCGCAATTTTGCTGTGAAACTAAATCAATGGACACACAGTTTAGTAGAATACAGCCACATGGCAGCAGAAATAAGATCCTGGGTTTTTTTTGTGTTTTTTCTTACAAAGGGAAACTGAATATTGCCGTTTGTTTCATGTTAATTGTAGATTTTTTTTAGGTATATATTATTGCTTGTGGTAACTCTTAGCTTTACACTTGTTGTTTACAGATTATCTGTAGTATAATAATGATAATAATAGGCAATTTTATATGCAGTATTTTTATTTGTTTGTGTGAACGCCTTGTGTCGGTTACGCACACTTTAGTATTTTTAGTACTGTATGTATGACCGTACGTATACGTATGTGACAAATATCCTCTTGAATCTTTATTGTTTACTATTTTTATTCATAGGTTTATTTACATTGTTTATTGTACATTCCATTTTTTATCTATCTATCTATCTATCTATCTATCTGTCTGTCTGTCTGTCTGTCTGTCTGTCTGTCTGTCTGTCGAAATGGACAGATGTACAGTATGAAATGAAAATAAATATAATAGAATATACTGTATATAGAAGTACAGAGAAGAAGAAACATGAATAAAGCCTCACGGTCCAAATTGTGTTGGAGGAGTTGAGGAGGCCAGAGGCGATGCTCTGCAGGGCGTCCATCTTCCTCTTCACTTCCTCCTCCCTCCACAGAGCCTCCTGACCGGAGAAGAAGAACACATAACAGATGACATCCAAATATCAAGGTCTGAATTGATGAAACCCAAATCTGAAATTTTTATAATATTCATTTATTTTCATCAAATGCATTTTGCTTGTTTGATTTGTTTTCATGGTTACTATATTTGATTTCCTTTTTTTGATGTGAAGCACTTTGAGTTGCATGTTGTATATAAAAGATGCTATACAAATAAAGGTTACTGTTATTATTATGATGATGATGATGATTAGGAAGCGGAAGATGATGATGATGATGATGTTGATAATTATTATTATTATGATGATTATAATAATAATCATCATAATAACAATAATAATAATAATCAACATCATATTAAAAACAGATCCAGGGATACAAAATTCCCTTGTCTCCCAGTCTTAATAATAATAATAATAATAATAATAATAATAATAATAATAACCTTTATTTGACCAGGTTAATTCGGAATCTCTTCTACAATAGAGACCTGCAGGCCAAGAAAGCAACAAAACAATGTTGCTTAATACACAAATTAAAAACATACTGGATTATTAAAGGTATAGGGCACTCCAATATAAATATAATTGTATTTAAGTGTAAAATTTTGTTTAATGTTAATAATAATTTTAAATGTCAAAATAAGTAATGCACAAATTTTCATCCTTGACATATCCTCAACATAATATAAATTATGACACATTGAATAAGGATAGGTCATAATGTACTTATCTATAATAAAAAGAATACATTTTATTTATACAGTATACTGTGTATATATTTTTTTCAGATCTCAGCCCACTTAAATCAAATAAAAACAGATCCGTTAAAAACAACCCCAGTTGAGGTCAACACTAATGTTAAAAACAATGACAACTCGAACAATGAAATGTTTGGTTTACCTGCAGGTACTGAGCGAGACGCTGAACTTCCTGTTGTTATCAGAGAAGAGACGACAGACATGGCACACTTATTATTATTTTTATTTATAATTTTTATTTATAATTTAAAAAAATATCATATATATATATACAGTATATATAAAATATTTATTTGTATTTTTGACAAGCCTCCTATATCCGCAACATAATAAAAATTATAAAGGGAAGAAAAATGATAATTGAGTGAAACTTACCGATTCCATGACAGTGACCGAGCCGGGTCTTGGGAGGAGAGAACAGGACATTTTAAATTATAATTATCATCAAAAAAGACTCAGATTCTCCTCCTTGGTATACCATTGAAAGCTCCTTATGTTTTCCTTTTTCAAAAGATGTCCTGAGATCTTAAAACCCAGTCTCATTAAATTTAAGATCTTGAACAGAATCTAATGGACACCAGCAAAACTACATAAGGTTAAACTCTGATGCACATGTTATGGGACTGCCCTAGCATAGAGGACTTCAGGGTGGGAATTAGTGCCCGTATTGAACAGATCCAGGGATTCAAAATCCCCTTGTCTCCCAATCTATTTTTTTTTTAGCAATCTAAGCCCTTCAGATGCAGAGTGGGTTCAAACAGCCCTCATGCCGGGTCGCAATCTAATCAATCAATTTTTGGTATGTCAGCTTGGTTGGGCAGCACCACTGGAGAATCTGTCTTTCAGACTTATGAACAAAGTAGACCTTTACCTGCTGAAGGGGTATAACAATATAACAACAACAACAACAACATAACAATCCCACACTAAGGGCCCTCCATCTTATTGTTGACCATTGTAAAAACATGTGTTTTTTTTCTTGAATTATTATTTAGTTATTCCTTTTTTTCATTCTTTGTTTCGTAATCAGATTTCTCTGATTCTGACTTATGTTTTTCTGTTTGCACTGCAACTATTTTTTCACGCCTCCCGTTCCCTCTTGAGACATGAGTCTTGACTGAGCACATTATCCTTTTACGGGAGCTTTTCTCAAGTACTGTGTATGTTCTGTTCTGTCTTCATATTGTATGGTGCATGTGGCTTCAAAAAAATAATAAAAAACTATAAATCTCGAAATGACTATACATAAGACTCGGCTTCTGATAATAGACATTTTTCAGATTTTTCATCTGAATCCATCTCACCCAGTTTGTGAGCTGGCGTCTCGCTGTGTCTTTTTCTGGACGATCCTCTCACTTTGAAATGAGGATTCTTCACTTTGGGGAATGGTTTCACTTTGTCTACAGGTGTTGATCTGCGTCTTTTGAACTTTGGGAGAAACATAAAACAATATCAATGTGAATCAAATCAAATCATAACCAGGAAGAATATATACGTATATGAGAAATTTGTCCTGAAAAATTACATTATAAATAATGTAATTTTATAATATTATACAAATAATAATAATAATAATAATAATACTGAAATAAAATAAAATAAACCTTGCACAAATATACACATAGAAATATCCATATATATATATATAAATGAAAAAATATGCAGAATATACTAATTTGCTTCTATGCGCTGGATAAATTATGACCATATATGGAATAAATGATAAACTATTACTATGAACTGACGCAGCTATTACTGATTCTACTGTGCTATAATAGTGTTTCAATTATTATTTTTTTATTATATTAATGATAAGATATATTCATATATAATAATATTCAATCATCAATATATAATAATATTCAATTATTATTACATTATTGTGATATTATTATATTGCACAGATATTGCACATTCAATTATTTCTCAATTCCAAAAAACACATCACAGTGACAACCCAGTGAGGCCATTACCACTAAGAGGCTTTCCTGTTATTATGGAGGTGGAAGATGTCCCCTCTCTCCTCCTGGAAAGACTTTCTTCTTTTCTTATAAACAGTGTTGTTGGTTGTGACCACGACGAAGCCTGATGGAAATCAATTAAACAGAAGATTAAAGATCAACATAACACAATACTGGTTCAATTACTTCCTCAAAATATTATCTCATGACTTAATCTCATGTCATAGCATCACACCAGCCTTCTCTAGGAATAAGTAACACTAGTAGAGTTAGAGATTAAAAATAATAAAAATAAACAGGAAAGTAAGTTAGAACAGTGTTTTTTTCGCCACTGTGCCACAACACCGTGAGCGCTTGCCAGGTGGGCTGTGGCATTGCAATACAATTATCTTTTGCGCTGCAAGATCAAAATTGCATGGCCGCACTAATTCAGCTCCAGCAGAACAAGTTTCATTCTGAGAGTGAGGACTTTTTAGTTATAGACAGACAGACAGACAGACAGACAGACAGACAGACAGACATACATACATACTGTACGTACATACATACATGCATACGTACATACATACATACATACATACTGTACATACATACATACATACATACATACATACATACATACTGTACATACATACATACATACATACATACATACATACATACATACATACATACATACATACATACATTTCACTGCTATTTGCTGATCTGCCAACAAGGTTGTGTTTCCAGACACACCCCCTATTCAGGTAAGTCCTCTCTTATGTGGGCGTGCTTTTAGCCAGGTGCAAGTCCTAATCACGTGAGCAGCTGTATTCTATCACCTATTTATGGTCCTGCCTTGAAGCGTTAGCTTCAAGCGTTGGCCCATTTGCAGTCGCTCTCGTGTGAAGACGTATGTCTACCTCTGCACGTCCACCGAACAAGGCAAACCTGCCTTCTTTTTCTCACTACATACAAAATGTGCTACTACCACATCTCTACAACTTCAAGGTCACCCAGAAAGCCTCGTTATACCATACGCCGATGCAATCTGGGTAACCACAGGTCTCTGCAGCAAACATCTACTGCAAAGACCTCCTTCTCTGTTGGCTTGTGGAATTGTCGATCTCTAGTTAACAAGGCAGACTTCATTTCTGGTCATGCCAACCACCTCTCCTTGGAGCTCCTTGCTTGAGACGTGGATTAAACCGGAAGATAGCGCAACCCCGGCTGCACTCTCCACAAACTACACATTCTCTCACACATCCAGACCATCTGGCCGTGGTGGTGGGACTGGCCTGCTAATTTCCAACACATGGAAATTTAATCCACTGCTGCCTTTAAACAACTTTGTCTCCTTTGAATATCACGCCGTCTTGGTGACTGCTCAGGTGAAAGCCTATGTGGTCGTCATCTACCATCCACCAGGACAACTAGGTGACTTCCTACATTAGCTTGACACCGTGCTGTCATCAATTCCTGAGCATGAGTGTACCATGCTTGTCCCCGGAGACATGAACATCCACTTGTACAGTGCGAGCTCGGCTTACTTCCTGACTTTGGTTCGCTCATTCGACCTAAGACAGGTCCCGACTCCACCGACTCACAAGGCTGGCAAAGAGCTCGATCTCATTCTTGCTCAGAGCTGCACCACGGACAACCTAAGGGTCACCCCTCTTCGTCTCTCAGACCACTTCTTCATCCACTTCAATGTCCAGCTACCAAAACAACCCCCTACCTCCCCACCCATGGTTACCATCCGCCGCAATCTCCGCAACTTGTCTCCCACCCACTTCTCCTCTGTGCTCTCCTCTTCTCTTCCGCCTCACGGCACTTTCTCCTCTCTGCAGGTTAATGATGCCACTGATTCTCTCTGCTCCACCTTGAGCTCATGTCTGTATAGCCTGTGTCCGCTATCCACCAGACCTGCTCGATCAACCCAGTCGCACCCTTGGCTGACTGACACCCTCCAGACAACGCGCACTGAACTCAGAGCAGCCGAGAGGAAATGGCACAAATCCAAAACAACTGAAGATCTCGCAAGCTACCAGACACTGCTGTCCTCCTTCTCTTCCAGCATCACTGCTGCAAAGAAGGCCTCCTTCAACAATAGGATCAACGGTGCCACAGACACACGTAAGTTATTCACCACCTTCAAGTCTCTGCTTTACCCTCCACCACCTCCCCCAGCTACTAACCTCACTGCTGACTGCCTTGCCTCCTTTTTTACTTACAAAGTGGCAGCCATCAGCAGCCAATTCACTAAACAACTTACTCACAACCTGTCTCCTCCGGCCCTAGGCTCATTGCTCCCTGGTTTTACCCCCCTCGCTGAAAGTGAGGTATTTAAACTACTAACATGTAGCCGTCCTACTACCTGTCCACTAGATCCAATCCCATCTAACCTCCTTCAAGCCATATCACCGACTGTCACCCCGGCAATCACACATATGATTAATTCTTCCCTAACTTCGGGCACTTTCCCCTCTGCTTTCAAAGCGGCTCGGGTCGCACCACTGCTCAAAAAACCCTCACTCGATCCCAATCAAGTAGAAAACTATCGGTCAGTCTCACTCCTCCCATTCCTTTCCAAAGTCATAGAGAGGGCGGTCTCCAGACAGGTTACAGAATACCTGTCAAGAAACAACCTTCTCGATACACTTCAATCTGGCTTCAAAAGTGGTCACTCCACCGAAACAGACCTGTTGTCTGTGACAGAGGCCTTAAAAACTGCTAGAGCTGCTGCCAAATCCTCGGATCTCATTCTGCTAGACTTATCAGCTGCTTTTGAAACTGTCAGTCACAGCATACTCCTGTCCATACTCTCAAGTATGGGCATATCTGGCAGTGCACTTTCCTGGTTTGAATCTTACCTCACCGGGCGCTTGTTCAGTGTGACATGGCAAGGCCAGCTGTCTGTGCCTCACAACCTCACCACAGGGGTGCCCCAAGGCTCGGTGCTAGGACCCCTCCTCTTTGCCATATTCACCACCTCACTGGGCCCGATCATCCGCTCACATGGCTTTTCATCTCACTGCTATGCGGATGATACTCAACTCTATCTGTCCTTCCTGCCTGACGACCCCACTGTCTCAACGCAGATCTCGGATTGTCTCGCTGACACATCCACATGGATGAAGGATTATCATCTTCAACTAAACCTGGCGAAAACGGAACTGCTGGTCTTCCCGGCCAAACAAGGTATTTATCACAACATTGATATTAAAATTGACTCTCTATCTCTTGTTCCTACCAAGGCTGCATTCATACATACATTCATACATACATACATACATTCATACATACATACATACATACATACATACATTCATACATTCATACATACATTCATACATACATTCATACATACATACAAACATTATGCAGTATACATACATTCATACATTCATACATTCATACAATCATACATACATACATTCATACATACATACATACATTCATACATACATTCATACATTCATACATACATTCATACATTCATACATACATTCATACATACATTCATTCATACATACATTCATACATACATTCATACATACATACATTCATACATTCATACATACAAACATTATAGCAGTATTTATTGTTACACTAATGTCTCTGTCGCAATGTAGCTTGAATGTTATTCTCCCTTGTAAGTCGCTTTGAATAAAAGCGTCTGATAAATGACTAAATGTAAATGTACATACATACATACATACATACATAGTGAATACATTCATACATACATACATACATACATACATACATACATACATACATTCATTCATACATTCATTCATTCATACATTCATTCATTCATACATACATACATACATACATTCATTCATTCATTCATTCATACATACATTCATACATTCATACATACATTCATACATACATACATACATACATTCATTCATACATACATTCATACATACATACATTCATTCATACATACATACATACATACATTCATACATACATACATTCATTCATACATACATTCATACATACATTCATACATTCATACATTCATACATACATACATACCAAATGAAAGGGAAAGAAGTTGATCAGGATCTATTTTTTTACCCATTCACTGCCACTTTTAAGGCGCATTGAGGTCGAACTCGTGCTCTCAGGTGTCGGGGCGTGACGCCGTTCACGGTGTTCCTCCGGCTCCGCAGTCGATATTTTGGGGTTCAATTCGGGGCTCTCGGGCCTCCTCCGCCTCCTCCTCTGGAACTCCAGGTGTCTCTTGTGCTGCAGTACCTCCTTCATCAGTTTGGTGACGTGCCCCCTCGTCGGGCTCCGGCAGCAGGTCACGTTGTTGCGTCCTCGCAGGTGCTGGTGTTTTTCGGCTCTTTCCTCCACTTTCTCGTCAAAGTGCTTGGCCACGGAGCGATGAACCGCACCGGCGTCAGCAGCATCCATCGCAGAGCTTCGAGCTACAATCCTATAGTGGGCTTTTTTTTTTTTGTTTGTTAAGGAAATGCATTTCATGAGTGTAACTTTCCACTGCCTCTATAGTTTTCTTATCTGACAACGGACAGATTTTTTTTGATCAAAGTAGGCAATCAAATGAAAAGTGAGGAGCTGCCTTTAACATGTTAACATGTAAATTATATGACAGTAGCTTGAACGCAGTAATTTTGCAAGTATCAGAAATATGAGATGAGTTTCAAGATTCTGGAGACACATCTGGAAGTGATGAACACATGTAAAGGGTGCAGCGAAAGGATTAAAGGTGGTTCCTTAACATTCTATGAGTAATGTTTTGTTGAGGACCGCCTTTCATACAGAGCCTTCTACATGTTTAAAAAAGGCTTCTCCGCATATCGAGCAATGATCAACTCTGCTATGTCATGTTTAAACACATTTAATTGTTAACCGGATTCAAGTAGGTAGATGATATGTGAGGAAAATTCAATTCATGTTTGGCCCAGAAATGCATTTTCTGTGTTTTCAATATTTATAATTAGTGAATTATTATTTATAACAGCAGCAGTAGTTCTTATGGTACTAGAACACTATCGCTCATATACTGTACTTAACTTGTGGTTAATCCTCGCATGTGAAACACACAGAAAAAGTTATGACGTCGACAATGACTGAACAGCGGTGTTCTCCTTTGTGTTGCAGAGGAAAGACATTTACAAGAAGACAAACGTGTGCAAAAACAAAATAATCAAATGAAATTCCGTAGTCATGAAGTGAATTAACTTACATTCTAGGACTTTTCATTCATCGGGGAAACACGCTGATGAATGGTTGGGAAACCATCCATTTGCTTTCTCTGCTGAAACGCTGCGCTGCTCAAACAAGTGTTCCTGTTTGTTCTCCAGGAAGTAGAGAAACTCAAACCGTCAGATGTTCCTCTATCTCACAAGCCACTCGCGTCAAAGCGATGGCGTGCGCGGGTGGGCCCCAAGATTACAGGCACGCTCAGCACAGAACCTCTGAGGGCAGGGACCACATGCATCAAAAATAACTGGATACCAATGGCAAACTGTCCATTTTCGCCGGGTGGAGAAAAATAAATGGTCTCTCAAATAAAATAAGAAAGAGAGTTTGCGACGTAGATCATAAGCGATGCATGTATTGCAGCACACAAAAATCTGAAGATCCAAATTAAAACGCAAAGTCTTCTTATAGATTTTTATTGTGCACATATCAGATCAAAGCATATATATATATATATATATATATATATATATATATATATACACAGCATATATACAGTATATATACATATATATCAATATACATATACACATACACACACACACTCAGTGAGCACTTTATTAGGAACACTATACTAATGCTGGGTAGAGCTTCCCTTTGCTCTCAAAACAGCCTCAACTCCTCTCGGCATGGATTCCACATCACGTTGGACTCATTCCTTTGAGATTCTGCTGCATGTTGACATGATTGCGTCGCGCAATTCCCGCAGATTTGTCAGCTGCACGTTCATGCTGCGACTCTCCCGTTCTATCACCTCCCAAAGGTGTTATGTTGGATTCAGATCGGGTGACTGGGAAGGCCACTGAAGAACATGGAACTCATTGTCACGTTCATGAAACCAGTTTGAGACGGTTTTTGCTTGGGGACATGGTGCATTATCATGCTGACTTACCCAATTTACACGGATAAGGTTTTTCCACTGGAGATTAAGTGAATCTGGCTCCCTCCTCAGGACAATCGAACACACTGCGGTAATGGGGGGTTTAAAAGGCTAAAACAAGGGTAATCCACGCACCAGGATCCCCAGAATGTCCTGTGGTAATACAAATAATCAGCAGAGTTTTGGTATAAGTAGATATTTCTGGAAAATGTTGCCACAATAATACACAATTTTTCATTTTAATCAGTGAACGGCCTGCATGCACATAATATTCAACCATGTTTATAATAATAATAATAATAATAATAATAATAATATATCCGTTATATTTAGTCTGTGTATTTGTTTTCATTTATTTTATTCATTTCAGGATATTACTGCCTTTATACATATATTTCGAATTCTACTACCAAAAGCTTTTGCTGGTGGAATTAGAAAAGTTTTTTTTACAAATGTATTTTGGTAAAAAAAAAGTTTAACATTGTTTCATAGAATTTGTGATTTGTCATATGTTTTGCTTCTAAAAAACAAAAGAGAGATAGATACAGATATTTTATTCATTCACTTTATCAATAGCCAACATCATTAAATAAATAAAAACTAATAGAAAAAAACGGCAATGTACTATAAACCTAAAATCAAACAACTTTTTATTTATTCGAATTTTATCAATTCTAATTGTATACCTTCTATATTTTTTCCTGAGAAGCGCCTCCTCCCGCAGTAAACGCGTTGGTGATTGGTCAGGGACTTACCTCCCGACCAATCAGAACGCAGGGTGAACCAGGTGTCCCCACAACAGGGAAGAGGAGTTTGTAAAAATCAACATACAACCGTAAACTGGAAACGGTCTGCACCTGCTGGACGACAGTTCCCCTGGAAATACAGAGTATGTACGAAAAGTAAAACCCCTTTTTTACCAAAGAATATGGTGGAATTAGCCTCCAACGTTTTGTATTATATGAGCTTAGTGTTACATGAGTGTTCAATCGGCTGCGGCGAGCCGTGCTATGCTAACGCGTAAAGGGCCGAAATCAGCTGATTTGTTCACTTTGAATGAAAGTGAAAGTGAAACTGCACGCCGCGGTTGGATTTAAACGCGTTTTTGTTTTTGTTTTTTTGCGTCGTGTTTATTGACAACGGCGGGTTTTTTTTTTTTTTAAACGATGCGTTGGGAAGCAGACAGGGTCGTCTCTGTGCGAGGCGCTTGTGTCCTGCAGAACTGGCTGTGGCGACGTGTGGTCTGACTCGCCAGCTATGGAGACAGGACTGGGAGCGTCACGGGGAGCTGACACTAGTCATCCTAAATGGCCTGTGTCCCAATAAAAGACGGTTTGACCCCCATCCGATGCCAACAGGAGCGGGATGTTTTCACAGTAATGTTTAGGCTGCATTAATTACAGGTGATCCCATCGTTTGAGACCAATATTCCAAGAGATAATGATTCTCCGATGGTCGTGATCCTTCGTGTATGTTTATAATCCAAAACGGAGTATAATCTATATTTATCTTTATTTAATGAAGTTCTCTTGTTTACGTTTCTATCATTCACTTTTTTTTTTCTATTAATGTAAAGCATGACGTGTATGGAAGGTGCTGCGCAAATAATGACGTATTCCACAAGACTGAGAAATCCAGTCGTCATGGAAACGCATGTAAACATAGGGGAACGATGCCTAATACGTTTGTTATGTCACAAAGCTGAGCTTTTGGAGCAGCTGTTTACCTCGAAGAAGGCACCTACAGTACATGCGCCCACCTATGTACTACACATATATTAATACTGATATTACTTCACACTCTCTTCTAGACGTCAATGGGTGAACTAGAGTTGCAAAATCTTTAAGTTTAAGCAAATTATTTTGAATTTCTTTTTGTTTTTTTATTTTTATCTCTTGAGTCACCCTCCACCATCCACTATTGACTGCAGTCTGAGTGAGCAGCGCCTTAACACAACATCACAGCTTTGTTTACGTGTGTTTTCATGAGTGCGTCTGCATATAAACTGCAACCCGTGCACTACACGTGCATAGCAATGAAAACGTACGTGAAATTAAATTGATGCATGTGTAATGTAATGATAGGACCGCTGCAGTGCTGTCACAAAGGGTAGATAAAAATGATCGCTTGAAGGCTTGACTTGAAGGCTTGGTTTTGCAATATCGAATGGGAGACAAATGGAGAGTGTTGTATCAAATGCGTCTTGCTTTGCGGCTTAAATTGATCCTCCGTGCACATGAAGACGTTTATCATTGAGGTGCCGTCATGCACCATCCCAATCCAGGGCTGCTCTGTAGACTGGCAGCAGACGGTTGTTGTATTCAAATCCTTGGGGGGAGAGTTGTATGTAACGTATGTGCATAAACCAGTGACTTTGCTGGGAAAAAGAACACATACTCAGCCAAGCTTCACTATGGTAACAATCGTTATGGTGCTGGATTAGCCTATATGCCATGTAGCTTTAGAAATATAGTAAATAAAGGGTATGGTGGCTCAGTGGTTAGCACAGGGTCTTTTCTGTGCAGAGTCTGAATGTTCTCCCCGTGTTCACTTCAATGTCCTCTCGACACTCCTGCCAATGCCCCTGGGCAAGGCAATGATTCAGATCTGGAGTTGGTCCCCGGGATAAGTCAGATACTAGGATGGGTAAAATGTAGAGAAGAAATTTCTCCCAGAGATTGATAAAGTATGGTCCATCATTTTAAATGGAATTAATCTGCCATGAAAGCTGCATAAACCTTGTGTTTTATTCAAATCCTCTTCATGCCAAAACTAGTTTGTTTCTTTTATCCAACTCGTTGTTAGTGGGTTGATGTCCCTTGGAGTGTATTTATTTATTTATGTGTCCTTTTTTTAAAACACAACGTTGTTTTTAAAGGTTAAAGAGATGGTCAAAATGTCAAGTTAAAATAGCTTCATAAATTTATTTTATTTTCATTTTCATAATTTATTAGCCAATTGGCCAAGCTAAGGACTTGTGCCATTACTGGCTTTTCAGCAAGTTGATTATTCTGCTATTCTTTTCCACAGAGCACTGCAGCCTGTTTTCATACAGTATGTTGAAAACATGTGGCATCCCCTGCATTAGCTGTTGAAATGGTGAGGAATTATGATCGTAATACAGACTTTTAATTTGGTGCTTGCATTTCAGGTTGTGCTTTCTCTATTTGATGGAAGTAAAATGCTATAATATTAAAGTGGACCTATTACGTTCCTTTCTACACACGGTAAATAATATAGGTCTCTGAGGTCCCCAAAACATGTTTTTGGCTGAAAATACCACATATGCATTCGAGTGATTGTGACATGCCTCTAAACCCGCCTTGTTCCAAAACGGGCTGTTTCAGTGTGTGTAGCTTTAATTTGGAATGAGCAGCCAAACCCCTAGTTCTGAGCCAATGGGGTTTTAGCACAGGTGCCGTGTTCTGTGAGCCAGTCGGGTTTGAGAAACTCAAGGCCCTATTGTTATTTACTCTGTGAACTTTCACTGATTTCACTGATTTCACTACACTAAAATCTGTTTCTGAAAAATTTGAGGTGAAAAATAAGCAATCCATTTGCTCACTCTTCACTCATATCAGATCGACGAGGCCTAATTTAAAAGTTTGTTCCTACTTCAGTTGCCATGCTCCAGGCTTGTGGGTGACACGGAGGGCGACGCCTTTGTAAACAGAGCGGTCAGAAGCCTGAGCGTTTTCTCTCAGCGCTTACTTTGTCATTAGTTTACCTCATTGTTTCCGACATTGTAACATTATATATGATAGAAAATAAGGAAACACATAAGAGGTCCCCTTAAACGTTAACTGGCTGTAGTGCTAACTACAGGATTGGTCATTGATCAAATTATTTGAGTGTTCCTTGGATGGATGACATGTTTTTATTCTACAACAATTACGAATGATAAAAATGTAACATTGTTAACCTGCTGGAAGTGTAAACACAATTGAATATTTTTGCTATTCGACAATTATATGGAAAGAATTGTCAAAATTCACAAATGTGTGTATAATAAAATAAATCCAAATGATTTATGAATGCATGAACACACATTTAAATGGTTTATTCACATGTGGATCAGTTTGCATTTTTGTATTTGCGGTTTTTGACTTCTGCTATAGTGAGAGTCCATTCCACTCCACTCCACTCCAGGATCCACTCCAACCCCCCTGAACCACCACTCTGACGTGATTTGTGTCACAAAACACAAATACTAACGCAAACGGATCCATACGTGAATGAGCCATTTGCATACGTGTGGTTGGGCATTTAAAAGTTGCTACAAAACCAGAAGTCAAGCTGCCATTAAAAAGCCAAGAAGAAAAGGTGTGTGTGTGTGTGTGTGTGTGTGTGTGTGTGTGTGTGTGTGTGTGTGTGTGTGTGTGTGTGTGTGTGTGTGTGTGTGTGTGTGTGTGTGTGTGTGTGTGTGTGTGTGTGTGTGAGAATTTTATTTTGTACAATTTCTGTAATCCCTGATACTTGACCGTTATGTTACCATTTGTTGATTTCTATATGACTGTCTTTATCCACGTAACAGGTGTGAAAGCAGTTCTGGCATCGCCTGCCACTCTGTCAAAGAACAGGACAACTCGCCCACATGATGGAGGATTCTCCTTACTTGTGTATCTCTGAGTTTGGAGGTGATGAAGATATAGATGAGGAAGAGGAGGGGGGGTGTGAGGAGGAGGAGGAGGAGGAGGAGGAGGAAGAAGAAGAAGAAGAAGAAGAAGAAGAAGAAGAAGTACAACAACAACAGACACCTGCCAGCGACCCAGAGGACGCTGGCACTGAACTGGATGTGTGCCAGTCATTTTCTACTGAACATCATGAGAACAAGGTTATTGATTTGGAGTGGGACTCATATCCCTGTCAGCACTGTGAGAGACACTTCAGCAGCAAACAAGACGTTGAACGGCACATTCAGATCCACGATTTTGCAAACAACCACACAGATTCGTATGAGCACAGCGACAGTAACACCACTTTGGCTGCGAACCTAGATCATTGGCAGCCTGAAAAGCATCAACAAAATGCCCCGCCCAGGCCGGTGGATTGTCTAAGTAATTCAAAACATGTTAATCTAGATGTGCATTTACTGCCGAGTAGCTCTGGCACTCCTGTTTTGGCTTGTGGCAAACAGACTTTGTTGCAAGATGATAATCAAGAATTGGAAGGAGGTCATGCTTGCAAGTACTGTGAAAAAGTATTTAGTGCACATACTAACAAGCGGCGACATGAGCGCAGGGTTCACGAGCGTCCTCTTGTAGTAAAACAGGCAGATGCTGCTCAGCTCCCTCAGGAGGCAAATGCTGACGAAATGTCCAGTGGAGAACCACAATTTACGGATTCTACAAATGCTGTAGCCGTTCAGGGCAGTGGCAGAACCCTGACAGAACAGTATATGCTAGATGTCTCTAGCGATATCTCAGAGAACCTGAGCTTTTACATTGATGGAAAGATACTGTCAACGAGCACAGTAAGCAGCTGTGAAGTAGTTGACCTCAATCCTGGGTCTTCTGCTTTGGTCGGACTGGATGCCCTGATGCTTGATCCGGCTCAAATCAGCCAGGTCCTCAATTCAGAATCCATAACGGGCAAAGATATGCATGGTTCCCCAGTGGCCAAGAGAAGAACAGCAACACCACCCCTTTTACCTCAAATTAAAACTGAACTTGAGTCTGAGGTCGTTGTCTCCTCATCTTCATCATCACTTTTAACTTCTATAATTGAAAACTTGCTTCCTCAGAATGCAGAATCAACAGTTGCCCATAAGGAAAGCACGGTGTTTCTGTCTCCGAAGCTCAAACAGCTCCTGGTGAAGCAAGATGGACTTGCGCCTACACTTGCCCTCATCACAGATGGTCAGAAGTTTTGTTCGCCACTCTCCCTTTCTGTCCTGCCTGCAGGCAACGGGAGGTTTAAAAGGAGGACCGGATCACCTCCCAACTCTCCACAAAAAAACTCAACAGCTAATGTGGAGAAAATGACACCAGATGAGGGAGAATGTGATTACATTGATGTAGCGCATTTAGAGACTCAGCCTGACTCGCCTGCACTAATACTTAACAAGAAGGATGATACAACCCCACCAGTAGAGGAACCAGTTACCAATCATATGTTGGAAGAGAGCTGGTCATCAATAAGTGGTGGTAATTCTTGTAACCAACAACCACTCGACCTCTCAAATGCTGTCAAAAGGAACGCAGACACAGTCCTTACAGAAGCTGTGCTTGACTTAAGTTTGCAAAAAAAGGTCCTTGATGACCCAGATTCAGCCTTACCAAGTTTTGCTCCACAACCCCTGTTGAGAAAAAAGAAACCGAACACCTGCATGTTGGAGAAGGTGTTGATGAATGAGTACGCCAATGAAGGGCAAAACTTAAGCCTAGGGAATTCTGATGCCCCGTTAGTCACAGATTTTGCCATAGTTACTGGTTCAGACATGGTGATTCCAACAGAACCTATTACCCAAGGACTTGTCTATGGACTCGCCCTACCTTCTAGTTCTCTCAGTCTAAGCTCCCCATTTACTCCGGTCTCCTTGCTGCCAGCCCCTCCTTGCACAATAGCACTTGCTTCCCCAGCGTCTCACTCAATTCTACCAGCCGCTCCCTCGTTAATTACAGTTTTAGCACCACCTACTTCTATTGCTAGTCCTTCAAGCCACGCGGTCCAGGTTTTAACCCCGAACATGGCTCCTGAACCATTGGTAATCTGCACAGGAAATCCGCTACAACCCCCAGACTGTGATTTAACTGCTGCATTTACCACCGCAAATGCTGCAAGTCTTATTAGTCTTTCCCAACCCCTCAACCCAGCCATTCAACTACCTGATCATGTCGTTCTCACTGATCCAATGGCTCTCAATGCACCTGTGGTCGAGTCTCCTGTTGGAGCAGAGGTGCCATTCACGCCCACTTTAACTTTAAATGATTCTCTTATCAACTCTTATAATATTACCAGCAACACGGTACTGATAGAATGCACAATATCCCTTGAAGGACCAGGGAATATTGTCCCAGCTGCAATTTCATTACAGGAAAGTGTTGCTGAGCCTCCTGGCCCTGCCCAGATGGTTATAAATCAAATTGAACAGCAGCAGATTGTATCATTACCTAACACTCAAACCATTGACCCAGCTATTCTGGTTTCGTCCATTGCTGAATCAGTGTCCACCACCTCTGCAGTTATATCGGATTGTTCCACTGGAAGTGACTCAAATCACAGTTCAGAACCTGTCGTTAGTGAAATGGAGCCAAGCCTAAAAGAGGAGGAAACTGCTGATGAATCAATTTCCCCAACTGAGGCCAAAACTCCGCCCTCTTCTGAGCCGGTGGAGCAAGTGGAAGAATCCTTAAATGACCCACCGAGCGGCACACAGGAACAGACCTTCACCAAGAACTTTGCTTGCAACGTGTGCGAAAAGCTTTTTCACTCGATGAAGGAGTTAGGCCATCACGTAGGTGACCACGCTGATGAATGGCCCTACAAATGTGAGTTCTGCGTGCTTCTCTTCGGCAAGCCGTCTGCTTTGCTCGAGCATCGTTCAGCCCTCCACGGAGTAGGCAAGACTTATGTTTGCGGTGCCTGCACAAAAGAATTTGTCTACCTTTGCAATCTGAAAGACCATCAGGAGGAGCTGCACCCTGGCCAACAATGTACTCATACAGAGGAGGAAAAGGGCAAACTTAGGCCTCAAAATTACAACTCACCAAAAGTTGATGCGTCAGCGCCCTCTGCCTCGGTAGAGTCTAATAAACCTATAAAAAAAGAAGAGGTTGTAGTGGATAGTGCTACTGAAGAGCTACTCACGACAGTTAAAATCATGACCTCAGATTGCAACAAACTCAAAGAACCTGACGTGCGTCTCGGCATCAACCAGCACTATCCCAGTTTCAAGCCGCCTCCGTTTCCATACCACAATAGGTCACCGGCTGGATCCGTGGCTTCCGCAACCAACTTTACCACCCACAACATCCCTCAGACCTTCAGCACTGCAATCCGTTGCACAAAGTGTGGGAAAAGCTTTGACAACATGCCAGAGCTGCACAAGCACATCCTAGCCTGTGCGAGTGCCAGTGACAAAAGACGGTACACACCCAAGAAGAATCCCATCCCCCTACGCCACTTTGCAAAAGCCCAAAATAGAGTGCTGTCCTCTACAAATGCTTCCAATGGCCTTAATGCTCCTCACAGAGCCAGCCAGGCGAACCGGTCCAGATCTAACCAAGAAACACCAGTGACAATGAAGCTTAGGGCGCTCAACAAAAAGAAAAAGAACTTGGTCCAGAGGGCTATGTCCCAGAGAAATAAGCAAACCTCTGTGTCAAACAAACCCACTACTGCTCACTCGGGGGAGGAACAGGAGTTATTCGTCTGCCCGCACTGTAGCAGGGAGTTTACCATGCGCCGCAGTCGGACTAAACATATGGCTGTTTGCCCCAAGAAACCTCAAGAGGTCAAGAAGAGAAAAGATGGCGGCGTCTCTGTCACCAAGGAAAACAATGGTCATCTCCTCAGAGCGGCCTCCCGCCTCGAGGAAAAACGGCAAACCGCAGCCCAGGACCAGAAAACAAGAGTCCACGCCTCTGGGCCTGCGAAGAGGCCAGCCATCTTACCCGTCCAAACGGTCCTTCCAAGCAAAAGAAGCAAAATCATCATAAAGGAAAGTGTCCAGCAAAAACAGGAGGCGCCAACGCTGAATGAGCTTCCCATCATTCGCACTTTCAACCCCTCGATGCGGCAGTACAGCAGAGTGCATCCTGGTGTCAAGGAAATCCCAATTACAATCACAGTTGTAAAGCCCCATCCCACTCAGCCACAGCTCAAGGTGAAGGAGGCTCCTACTAGCCAGAGCCAAGGTGGAGAAATGGGAACGGGTACCAATGGCCGACAGCAGAGCGCTACAGCCTCAACAAAAGACTCCCCCAGACCCATCCGGCAGCCCATAAGGGACCGGCAGGTATGAAAACTAACTTGATTTAGCCAAATTTAATTGTGTTGCTCAGCAACAAGAAATACAGGCACAGTGAGCTCCCAAACATCACAATGAAAGGGAATCACAAACAAAGGTGTTGGTGAATAAAAATGGATCCATAATGCAGAAAAACTGATGAAAATCTCGGGGGTTTCATGCAGATCAACACTGTTTCCCCATTAATGTGTTTTTCTCTATCTTCCCGTTCAGCATCCTGCTGTGTGACGCTCCCATCCGGCTTCAGTTGAGGGAGGTGGAGGACTCAAAGGAGTGGAAATGTGTCGTTTGCTGGAACCCAGTGTGGAGCCATGGATTGCACTGTATGACATGACTTGACTCTGCTCAAGTCATGTACCCGGCTCGAGCCGTATCCCAAATAAAGGATATGGCGCTGACCTCAAAGTGGCTTGTGTTGAGATTTGCTAACTTTTTGGGGCAACAGAGGGTTTTGTAGACTTTGTGCCCATTTGGGAAACTTTCTGATTGAACGATCTGATGTGCACTTTGATGAAACTGACCCGTTGGTCTGCAACGCATCACACTTGTCACAAAATGTCAACAAAATAATTTAGAGGAGGTCTCTAAGATTTAATGAAAATATTAAAAGGGGGCAATCATTTCTGGCATGCAAGTCGCACTTTTCCTCATTGTTTGTCTGTGGCCTTTTAGTTTTCAACCCCTACTGCATGTCACCAGCTTGTAGGGAAGCTACACATCGTTTTCGTTGCCCTGTAGACTTTTTAGGAGGTTACTTGGGGTTACTTTCAAGGAAATAAGGGTTTTAATGTGAAGACTTGATTGTTCCTTTTGGTTGTCAGTCCACGCATGGAATTACACCCTGAAGAAAAGTTGAAGGCGAAACCTGAAACAAAATGGTGAGGGGGTGAGATGTGGAAGATATGAGTCTCCCAGTGTAGTGGAGGCTTCAGGGTGGATGTTTTTGGGAAGTGTTCCTATCATTTATGTGAATATTTTTTTCTGAAATCACCAGTCTAATCTGTATATACAATATTATCTGGTTGGCAGTCGGTTATTTTTTATGGGAGATTATTCAGTCATGATGAGCTCTCGTGATGAGTGATTATTAAAAAAAAAAAATAAAATAAACAGTTTACTGCACTGCAATTATAAAAGATGGATGTTAAATACAGATTAAATGTGTTTTCTCAGTTTAACAATAGAAGAGCAACTGGAAGCATTAACAGGGTTCATTTGCTTTGTTATGCCAAATTCTGTTTTATTTACGGCAACCTTGTTTGCTTTTTATGTTTATTTTTCACATATTTTTTTCCAGCCAGATAATTCAGTTATTCCTTTAAAAAAAAACAAAAAAAAAATAGAATGTTGTTTATTTTCTTTATGTATGAAAATTTGAGTTGTCAAAAATGCTTTATTGTCCTTGAGATCTGTATTGAAATATATATGGAAACATCTTATTTCAACAAGTGAAAGTCACACACTGTATTTCAATTTATTTTTTCACCGCAAACAATTTGGATTGGATATCCATGGATTTGCTATACAGGGTATAATATTTAAAAAAAAATGTAATTACAGTTATAGAAAAGTGTGGAAGGATAGTAAATCCTATCTGTGTTTATTAAGAATAACATGAAAATTCTAAATGCTTATTGTTTTGTTTTCATCTATTTAATTTAGACAGGCTGGTCTGTTAGGTACACAGGATAGTTTGGGGAAGTTATTTTAACTGAAAAGTGCTTCAAGCATCTCAACATGTAAAATATTTATTAATTGAAAAATGTCAATTTCTTCATGTATGATTTGCACTAATTGTTTTTCCTGAACTGAAGTGTTCAAAATAAATGGAGAATGATAAGTTCAAATGCTACAGCTTGGTTTATGAAGCAATACACATTTTGGATTCATTCTAATTTCATTTGAATCACCTGCACCAATTTCACATGATAATCAATACTATTCTCGCGTGGCTCTATTGTCTGTTCAGAAGCATGTTCCACCAGTATCCAGTGCCAAGAATCTCCGTCCAAATTATTTCCGAAAGACCTTATTCTACATCAACACATTATTTTATCTGATGGAGCCCAAACGCCAAAAGCAGTAACTATTAACACTCCATAAATGTCTATGCATTTACATCCTTCTAGTTTTTAAGCAGAGCAACCAATGAACACATTTTACTGTCCAGGAATTTCCATAACAATGTTGAAACAACAAAAAAACTAAACATGTGAACATTGCTATGGTGATGGGACTTGGTGATCTTCTGGTTGTCAACTAATATGCATGGAGGGAGGAACCACATGGAGCGACATCCATCTTGCCATTAACCCTTCTCTCTTCTACCATGTCCCAAACCTTGGAGGCCACAGAGAACATCCACAGATCTGGCTTGTGTGGTCGTTTTGAGAATCCCTCTCTTGGTTTTGACAACAGTAATGCATCATGCAGAATGTCAGAGAGATACTTGGTGAGAAGTTCCTTCATGGGCTCCCTTTACCTTCCCTTTTATGGGCTCTGGCCAATTTGAATAATGCTATCTCTGTACTGTATACACTGATCAGCCACAACATTTAAACCACCTGCCTAATTTTGTGTAGGTCCCCTTTGTGCCACCAAAACAGCTCTGACCCACCTTACAGTGTTTATGTAGGTGGTTTGTGTCAAAGTAACATCCACATGAATGCCAGGACCCAAGGTTTCCCAGCAGGACATTGCCCAGAGCATCACACTGCCGCCGCTGGCTTTCCTTCTTCCCATAGTGCATCCTGGTGCCATCTCTTCCCCATGTAAATGACGCACACGCACCACCCCATCCACATGATTTAAAAGAAAACGTGATCCATCAGACCAGGCCACCTTCTTCCATGGTCCAGTTCTGATGCTCACATGCCCATTGTAGGCAGCCCCATACGCAGCGAGCTGTGATGCACTGTGTGTTCTGACACCTTTCTGTCATAGCGGCATTAACTTTTTCAGCAATTTGTGCTACAGTAGCTCCTCTGTGGACCTTTTGGTAGGTACTAGCTGCAGCATACAGGGAACACCTCACAAGGCCGGCTGTTTGACCTCTCTACCCGGGCAGAGGAGGAGACCTGATTGGTCATGCCACTCAAATCCCACTTAAAAATGAATAAATAATGGACATTATAATTGCAAGGCTGCTCTAATTCATCAGTTCAAGCCAGAATAGCAGCTCCAGCAGAAGAAGTCACTCTGAAAGTGAAAGCTACTCGTAGTGGCCAAAGGACTTTTTTCGGAATTCGTTTCTTGACGACCCCCTCACCAGGAAGAGTCGTCCGATTTTCCTACTGTTGGCTCGTTTGGTTCAGTTGGTGTAATGCACGGTGAGCGAGGGAGGACTTCCTATCTTATCTTTATCTTTATCTTCCAGAACAACGGGCGCAATTCAGAAGAGTCGGTTCGGCTCTGAGTTGTGGATATAATTCTCACAGGGATCATTTAATTGTTAAGATTTATTTAAGTGTAAATCAGTCACATTCAATATGAACTATGCCTCGACCTTGTTTTTCCTTGGATTTTTATTTTGTCCTCTAATTATTTTCAGTTTAAGTTCAGTTTTACTGGAGTGATTTTACTGAGTCATTTAACAGGTTTGTTCACTACGAACGAATTGTGTGCGAGTCTTGCGTCACTATCCATTACTAAGCCATAATAATAAAAAGCAGCTCTCCATGTCTCTTTAACAGGGCAGTGGTATAGCGCCGTGGGGTTATATTTCACTGTAAAAAGTGTGTTGTAGTTGAAACGAGGTTGGGAACACTGGTCTAGACGTGTTCATGAGAAAAGCAAATTGATTTCACCTCCTCGTCTAATCTGCTTTCACTCTAATCTGCAGAAGAACTGTCGATTGTTTCCCCCAGACCTGCCGCAGCCGTTTTAATGCCTCCGTGAGTCACTCATCTCAAACATGTTACAATTAGGAAATGGCTTATTACAGTGAGTTAAAGTATGCAATAGATAAATAAACGTATATATAAAGTAAAAACACTATTACAAAATTACCTAAAAATAAAGAACAATTTGGCAATGTACAATAAACCTAACACCAAATAACAAATTCAAACCTTAAAAACAGCAAAAAAAAAAACAACACGACCTAAAAATGAACTACAAAAAAATTTGCAATGTGAATAAACATTCAATATAAACCTAAATAATAACAATAAATCAACAAACAAACTGAACAGTACACCTCAAAATTTAACAAAAAAAGTTAACAAAAAACAAAAACTGAACAATTTTGACGATGTGCAGTAACCCCAACCTCTGTAGCAGCAGTGAAGCCCAGGGGCTACACAGCATTTTTTCCAGATCTTATGGACATCCAGGGGGTCGGGTGATGCACTGCAGGGGTGTGTACTAGAGATGAAAAGTTTGGCTCTTTATGGAGATTCGGCTCTTGACGCGTGACCGTAAAAAGATGAATTTCATCTTTCGCCTCTTTGTTTGTTTGATTCAGTTGTGAAGGAGTAGGTTGAGCCGCTCACCGGGGGGCAGGGCGGAGATTTGGCTCCCCATCTCTGAAACGCGCATCTTCGGTACCTCGCCCGTAGGAAGAGCCGGCCCTGGACAGCCCTGTCAGTTAGATTGTGTAACATATGAAAAACACACTTTTTATTTTATTTTATTTTATTTTTTTAATCGCACACTTTGCGATTTGTAAATTGAGTTCTATTACATTGCAATTTCGGTTTGAATTCGATTAATCGTTCAACCCTAGTATTACGTTGGTTGCGATCTGCAACCTCACAGCTAGATGCCTCTAAATTATACACATCGCACCTTTAATTGTACTCATATTTGCTTTTGTAATAAGTTTGTTATCGATGGCCGGTATGTGTCATGTGATTTACTTGAAGTGTAATGACCTTATTTTGTAATTACCATTATTTTGAAAAATCCTATACCCATTTAAGAAATTGTCGGTATCTGTATCATCAGAATTGTGACAAAAACTATTAGGTACCATATCAAATTAGAAAAGTTGCGCTTACACTCTGGAATCTCGAGTTACAATTCGTAACTATTGTTGCTGCACGACCACCATGCCCGAACACGGCGTCAAGTCAGCGCCCAAGGAGGGCTCCAAGAAAGCTGCGTCCAAGGCCGCCGCCAAGGGCGGAAGGAAGCGCCGAAAGACCAGGAAGGAGAGCTACGCCATCTACGTGTACAAAGTGCTGAAGCAGGTCCACCCCGACACCGGGATCTCCTCCAAGGCCATGGCAGTCATGAACTCGTTCGTCAACGACATCTTCGAGCGCATCGCCGGTGAGGCCTCTCGTCTGGCTCACTACAACAAGCGTTCCACCATCACCTCCATAGAGATCCAGACCTCCGTCCGCCTGCTGCTCCCCGGGGAGCTGGCCAAGCACGCCGTGTCCGAGGGCACCAAGGCCGTCACCAAGTACACCAGATCAGAGTAATCCAAGCTGTCAGCTTCTCAAACCAAAGGTCCTTTTTAAGACCACCCACATTGTAACAGAAGCGTTATTCCAGGGACACCCATTCCTGTAATTCAGAGACAACTACTATCCATCCATCCATCCATTTTCCTCCGCTTATCCGGGGCCGGGTCACGGTGGCAGCAGGCTGAGCGAGGAGCTCCAGGCCCCCTTCTCCCCAAGTCATATGTTGAACTATAGTACTATATACTATCATATTAACTCCTTTAATAATTATTTACATCATCTTTTAGCAGACACTTTTGAATGTTTTTTTCTAGCTCCTTGAACTAAGAGAATTGGAAATATATTTATGTCAATGAAAGTCTAAATAAATGTTTCAAGGTCATTGCCATTCACACTACAAAGCGTCAAGATGCAATTGTATATTTGAGCCACAAGATGGCATTAAATGAACTAATTGGCCGCACAGCCGCAATAAGATTAATCCAATTTTTTTGAATAATCTTATTGTGGCTGTGCGGCCACAATAAAAAGATTATCAAACATTTTACATCTGGCATAAAATACATTATATAAAAGCAAGTGTGCAATTCAAAACATACTGATTCACTGAAAAGCAAAAGTACATGTCGAGTTTATTGATATAGATCTAAATCACAGTACAATGTCCAAGTGCTTCACATTTACACTTCGCATAGGGACTTTGAAATACCACTCTCAATTATAAGCAGACACTGGGTATTATAATAGATACATTACTTTAACATATACTATACTCTGCATATGGAGTTTGTTTTCCTGCCTTCAGTGAGACTGAACTCATGTCTGTCTTTTTATTATTTTATGACTGAATCTTTCTATTAATTATCCTGTTTTAACCTCTCTTTTACAAAGTGCTGCTCCATATCTACAGGTTCCACACAGGAATCAGGATTTGATGCTCAAAACTTAATCAGATAAATCAAGTCATTTGGATAAGGATAAATATATTTTATTATCATTCCCGAACAAGTTATACATGATAGGGAAGGAAATAAAGTACCCAGTAATTATGTCCACAGATTCACTGGGCATGCCATGAAAATGATCTACATAATTACACAGGAATCAGGATTTGATGCTCAAATACTTAATGAGATAAATCAAGTCATTTGGATGAGGATATTTTTATTATCAGTCCAGAACAAGTTATACATGAAAGGGAAGGAAATAAAAGTACTCACGTCCCGGTGCAGGTAATAGCAATAATAAAACCAAGAAGGGAAAGCACATGGTTACATGAGGCTTTGTGTGGGTTTCAATCCCTTAAAGAACATAGAAACAATTGATCTATTAGGAGGAGTAAAGAAATTACATGTATTTTATTGCACCTTAAATACTAGTTATACATTGGTTCACACTCGTAATATAGATCAACATATACTAGTTGTATGTTCAAGCACCTTGCAGTATCTCTAGTAGTAATCTGTGTAAATGATCAAATCATATTGTAACAACTCCTCCTTTTACTTCCTGTTCATGCAATTTTTTTATTTGACCAACATATGGTCATATTGCTGTGGAACAGGTCTTCCAGGTTTGCAGCGCTCATGCTTGGATCAAACTGTCTTTGTAAAGTGTTTCGTCTGTTTCTATTTATGTTCTTGCTGTTACTTTGAAATCCTAATTCATTCATGTGTTTGTTTGTTTGTTGTTTTACTTCTTAAAAAAGGTATTTAAACAGACTCAAAGCCCCATTTAATTCATCCGGTGAAGTATGAGAAGATGGTTGACGGCACATCCTGCTTCATACGTGGGCCGTGTAAGTACTGAACTGAACTTTGCAGAAAAGAAAACGAAGTTAAAACAGAACAATTCAAATGAGAATGTTTCACCATTAAAAGAAGAACATCGACGGACACAGCAAGTTGAGTCTCACTGCAGGCAGGGAAACTACAAACTCAACATGGGCGTGAAACCAATAAAGTTAAATCATTATTAAAAAAAACATCATTTTATTTTGGTACAAACATGTCATGTATGAGATTGAGTGAAACAACAGAATAAATGTCATTTGTTTAGTCCGAGAAAGAGTTGTTCATCCAGTGTGTCCCTTTGTCTGGTGCGGTTTCAACATGTGTGTGTTTACCAGTGGCCTTAAAAGTCATTTTACACACAATCTACAACATATAAAAACAAGTTTTACTTTGACTGCTTTGTCAAACACCTTCAGTGTCTCTGCAAAGCCTTTTTAGTAACTCACCAGTGACTGTTCATCAAATAAAATACAATTGACGAAGGAAATGCACTTGGAGTAAATCCCGAGTCACGGAGAAACAGACATGATTTGAGAATCCGGGGGAAACGCTCACAGCCTCGACGCCAAAAAGACCTTCTGTTTAAAGGTAAACGTGTTGACTTGTTGTTTATTTCAATTAGGATAATTACTATTGTTCTTCTACGAGTATTTTATCAGGAAAACACGCAGAAGAAAACACAACGTGGTGCCGCGGAGAGATTCCGCAGGTAGAGTCTGTGCGGTTCTCATGGTGCGTTTAAGTCCAGCCCATTTCCTCGTTTCAAACAGTTCCGTTCAGTCACACTCGAGGAAATCGCGCCAGAGACCCGAGGAAAGAATGGCAGAGGCGGCCCCAGCAGCGGAAGCAGTCGCTTCTCCGGCGGCCAAGACGGCGAAGAAAATGACGAAGAAGGCACCGGCAGGGAAAAGGGCGGCTGCGGGGCCCAGCGCCCGAACGCTCATCGTGCAGATTTTGCTCGAGTCCGGTGAGCGCAAAGGGATGTCTACTCCTGCCATCAAGAAGGAGCTGACTGGCCGCGGATACGAGATGCAGGGAAGAAACTCTCGCGTCAATAATGTGATCAAGGCCATGGTGGTCAGCGGAATTCTGGATCAGAAGACGGGACACGGCGCTTCAGGCACTTTCACACTCAGCAAGACCCAGAGAAACAAGCCCGAGAAGAAGCCAGCCACCAAGGAAGCAGCCACTAAGAAAGCAGCCGCCAAGAAAGCAGCCACCAAGAAACCTGCCGCCAAGAAACCTGTCACCAAGAAAGCAGCCGCCAAGAAACCTGTCGCCAAGAAACCTGCCGCTAAGAAACCTGTCGCCAAGAAACCTGCCGCCAAGAAACCTGTCACCGAGAAACCTGCCGCTAAAAAGGTCGGTGCCAAGAAAGTCACCGTAAAGCAAGCTGCAGTCAAGAAAACTGCAAAGAAGTCCCAGAAGAAAGTCACCAAGGCAGCGGGCACGTCACCCAAGAAGCCTGCTGCGGCCCAGAAAGCAAACAAGTCTCCTAAGACCAAAGCAGCGAAGCTCAAGAAGGCAGGCAAGAAGTAACTCTGCTGCCTTCACCCCGACGCCCCCAAAAGGCTCTTTTAAGAGCCACACACAATGTCTCACAGAGCTGCTCCTCATCAAATGATTTGCCCCATTCTTTATGTTATCTTATCATAGTCTTATGGTGCTGTCCCATAAGCAATGACAATAACTCACTACTCTATAATAATTATTATACAAACAAGCAGTGGTTGTCAACACATACTGTGTTTATAAATGCATTTATTCATATTTTAACATCTAGACATGTATGCATACATATGCACATACGCACATACATACACACGTACATACATACATACATAAGCACATACAGGCATACATACAGACATACGTACATACACACATACATATATACATACGCACATACATACACACACGTACATACATACATACATACATGCATACATACATATTTGGATATATATTTTGCCCTGTTGTCTACATATATATTTTTGATTCACGTTACATGGTTATGAAGTAGTCATTATTTACATTTTTATACATATATTTATTATACATATATTTCCCCTTTTATAATTTCGCTTAACAGTACAAATTATCTTGAACGTTGACCCTAAGTTCATTCCTTTCTACAAACTTTTATGAACATGTCATAAACACGCAGCACGTTTCAACGCAACAGTCCACACTCGAACCGTTACGTCACGAACTCAGGCTCCTCGCGCTCAAGAGGCGTGGTCTGTTTTGAATTTCTGACGCTCCTGACTCGGACCAATCAGCGTTGAGCAGCTCTCCGCACTGTCTATATAAGCTCAGCCCTCCCGCTCCGCCTCACCACACCTCCTCGTCCAGCATGGCGAGAACCAAGCAGACCGCCCGTAAATCCACCGGAGGGAAAGCTCCCAGGAAGCAGCTGGCTACCAAAGCTGCCCGCAAGAGCGCCCCTGCCACCGGCGGAGTGAAGAAGCCTCACCGCTACAGGCCCGGCACCGTGGCTCTGAGAGAGATCCGTCGGTACCAGAAATCCACCGAGCTGCTGATCCGCAAGCTGCCCTTCCAGCGCCTGGTGAGAGAGATCGCCCAGGACTTCAAGACCGACCTGCGCTTCCAGAGCTCCGCTGTCATGGCTCTCCAGGAGGCCAGCGAGGCTTACCTGGTCGGTCTGTTCGAGGACACCAACCTGTGCGCAATCCACGCCAAGCGAGTCACCATCATGCCCAAGGACATCCAGCTGGCCCGCCGCATCCGCGGAGAGCGCGCCTGAAGCCACCGGTCAACAGTCCCCCAAAGGCTCTTTTAAGAGCCACCACACGCTCCGTTAAAGACATTATTGCTCGATGCTCTAGTCATATTAAGTTTTATCCTTCTTATATTCACCATTTAATTATATCCCTATTCAGGAAAATAAGTCGCTACTTGTAATATCATATTTCAATAACACCCACTAGTAGTCCTTAGTATGTGTGCCCAATCGCTCCTTACTGTCACTTAAGCCCTCATCAAAATCTACAGTAAACAAATCAATCATTTCATTTCACCAGGTGCATTGACGTTTTAGGAATTCACCAATGGTGATTATTGGTGCCAGATTCTGAGTATTCTATTGATCAATATTTCATTATTCAGATTCTGACTATACATTTATATAAAACCTAAGTACTATTCACTATTGCTTTGGAGTCATAACCTTGGTTAAACATTAAACACCAAAACCAAGTATTAGCTTGGATTCTGTTGGTAATTATTATGCCATTGTTTTATCTATATGTCTGTCCATCTGTCTATCTATCATTACTCATGTTGATTATAGTAACAGGGAGTATGGATGTTATATGGAAATATATATATTTAAAAAAATGTTTTTTCCCCAAAAGAAACATGACTTAAGAAGTTGTTAGAGCTTGTTTGGACTTGATCTGCAAGCTGAGGAAAGGGACTGGGCAAAGGAGGCGCCAAGCATCACCACAAGGTTCTCCGTGGTAACATCCAGGGAGGTGTTCAAGGTGTTCCTTGAGAACATGATTCGTGATGCCGTCACCTACACTGAGCACGCCAAGAGAAAGACCGTCACCGCCATGGATGTGGTCTATGCCCTGAAGAGGCAGGGCCGCACTCTGTACGGTTTCGGAGGTTAATCGCGCTAACAACCCAATTAAACAAAGGCCCTTTTCAGGGCCCACCAAACCTCCTCAAAGGAGCCTGACCCCTTGTGTAAATGACGTGTGACTTTCTTACCTCATGTTCATAAACCCTTTGTTGCAACTGCTTTGTGTGGTGTACATATAAATAGAAATTGCTCAATGTCAGTGTATATACTGACGAATGGCTTTTGATGTTAAATTCAACTCACAAATACATACATACATCTTGTATCACAACATATTTATTCCCAAGAGAAAAACACAGGCTCAACGGATTGTGTTTAATGTACATTATTTTATTTTATGTTTTATATTTTATCCATGAATGACACAGCTGGTACACCTACACCCACTATTAAAATGAACATGCAGAACATACACAGCAGCACATTTTGCAGGAAACTGTGAGATTGTAAGCGGCCCACGAGAAGAACAAATATGACTTCTGACAAACAGTTTTAAATATTGGTGACGGAATAATGGAACTATGGTGTTAATGAATCTTTGTGTTTGTGTAAAGTATACATCAGTTAGAATAGATTCCATCTTGTCTCTATTGTGTTGCAGAATAGGAATAGTATATAAAAGTATTATTATTAAGTACATTATGAACGTGTGGTGCATATACATTAGAATAAACTTAGCATTGGTATTGCAAATAACCAGGAAACGGTTAAATTCAAGCACATCTCTGTTCAACCGCCAATCTGCCTCTTCTGTTTGTCAGTTTGAAACCTAGTGGTGCGTGCTATGTGTCATGCAAGCACTGGCCAATGAAGTTCAGGGAGTCCCAGAGGCTGCTTTGCATGAGAGTGTTATATAGAGAGCAGCACCGCCCCTCAGCTTTTCATTGGTGTTGTTTGTTGCTGCACGATCATCATGCCTGAACAAGCCGCCAAGTCAGCTCCCAAGAAGGGCTCCAAGAAAGCTGTGTCCAAGGCCGCCGTCAAGGGCGGAAAGAAGCGCAGAAAGACCAGGAAGGAGAGCTACGCCATCTACGTGTACAAAGTGCTGAAGCAGGTCCACCCCGACACCGGGATCTCCTCCAAGGCCATGGTAGTCATGAACTCGTTCGTCAGTGACATCTTCGAGCGCATCGCAGGTGAGGCCTCTCGTCTGGCTCACTACAACAAGCGTTCCACCATCACCTCCAGGGAGATCCAGACCTCCGTCCGCCTGCTGCTCCCCGGGGAGCTGGCCAAGCACGCCGTGTCCGAGGGCACCAAGGCCGTCACCAAGTACACCAGCTCCAAGTAACCACAGCCTGTAGTGCTGAACCAACGGTCCTTTTCAGGACCACCCAACACGTCATAGAAGGACTGATCTCCAAATCATTCTACTATTATCAGTTCACGCTTATAATGCTGATACTGCTATTGATAATACTTCCATGCTGCTCCTTTTTTACAACCACACCAACACTGTTCTCTTGTGTTTAATTTCAATGTTCATGCTATGAGTTTGATCTGCTTTCTTATTACTTAATAATCCAATGTTTACTGTTTGCTTACTGTAGGCCTTTGTATATATTATAATTTAATGTACTTTCTCCAGTTACTCTGTTTTATCTTTCCCCACTGTACAACACTGAAGGAGTAGAGGTGGAGTGGAGGAGGAGCAGAGTAGAGGTGGAGTGGAGGAGGAGTAGAGTTAGACTGTTTACCATTAGGAGCGTAGCACCTATGGGGCGGAGCCTCCTCACATGGAACACCTTCACACACTGCTGCTGTGGTGTTTCACTGGTATACTTCCTTCTGATTGGACGACAGATTTCGGGTGCAAGGTGACCAATGAGATCTTTCCCGCAAGGCTTCAAATAAGCGCTGCAGAGCAGTGTGGTTACTTCCTAGTAGTTTGTATCAAGCCAAAAGGTGAAACCATGTCTGGAAGAGGCAAACAGGGTGGAAAAGCCAGGGCTAAGGCCAAGAGTCGTTCATCTCGTGCCGGTCTCCAGTTCCCAGTCGGTCGTGTCCACAGGCTGCTGCGCAAGGGCAACTATGCCCAGAGAGTCGGTGCTGGCGCTCCGGTCTACCTGGCAGCCGTGCTGGAGTATCTGACCGCTGAGATCTTGGAGTTGGCCGGAAACGCTGCCCGCGACAACAAGAAGACCCGGATCATCCCCCGTCACCTGCAGCTGGCCGTCCGCAACGACGAGGAGCTCAACAAACTGATGAGCGGAGTGACCATCGCTCAGGGCGGCGTGTTGCCCAACATCCAGGCTGTTCTACTGCCCAAGAAAACCGAGAAGACCACCAAAGCAAAATAGTTACACTTTGCTGGACGATCCAAAGGCTCTTTTAAGAGCCACCCACAACTTTGTAGAGAGTAGCTCTCATCCTCCATCCAATCTCATTCTTTTCATTATTACTGCTGTCGAATATAGTTACTGGTGTCATTGGACAACTTCACTATACTGTTTTATTTTGTGCGAGTCTGAATGTAAGATGGACATTTTCAATTCAAATATTTGTCTTTCCAAATGAAAAGGTGGCTTGTTTGTTTCACATATTATTCATGGCCTATTAAATCAAAACAAATGTATTCTTATCCAACAAGCTTTGTTTAGAGATACATTAATTTCATTACAATTATTCCAGAAAACACTCTTTATATTTATGTAGCAACCAACATGTTTAAACTACAGGGATAACAATGTCATTCATAGATGTTGTGATTTATTCATCTGCTTGGATACATATCAAAAACATGTGACGTTCACTGCTCTGCAAAGAAATGATGAATCTCTTTATTCATTTGTTAATGTCATTTTAATTCTGGTGGAGTAATAAAGATGTCACCTGTCACTTTTATGATTATGGCTGTTAAAATGCTTCACATTCTGATTGACGTTTGATACACTGTGTGTATGTGGTGTCAATACGACACATTCTCTTATATTCTGTGGTATTTAGAGTCCAACCTGAAGGAAGGGGGAACTGTTTAATGTTGTGTAATGCATTTTGTACTTCAGACGTACAGGACTGAAACCCGCGCAATTTTGAATTCTGGCGCGTGATGACGAAACAATATCTGCATGACTTGCAAAGGTTTAATTCAAGCACATCTGTGTTCAACCGCCAATCTGCCTCTTCTGTTTGTCAGTTTGAAACCTAGTGGTGCGTGCCATGTGTCATGCAAGCACTGGCCAATGAAGTTCAGGGAGTCCCAGAGGCTGCTTTGCATGAAAGTGTTATATAGAGAGCAGCACCGCCCCTCAGCTTTTCATTAGTGTTGTTTGTTGCTGCACGATCATCATGCCTGAACAAGCTGCCAAGCCAGCGCCCAAGAAGGGCTCCAAGAAAGCTGTGTCCAAGGCCGCCGCCAAGGGCGGAAAGAAGCGCAGAAAGACCAGGAAGGAGAGTTACGCCATCTACGTGTACAAAGTGCTGAAGCAGGTCCACCCCGACACCGGGATCTCCTCCAAGGCCATGGTAGTCATGAACTCGTTCGTCAACGACATCTTCGAGCGCATCGCAGGTGAGGCCTCTCGTCTGGCTCACTACAACAAGCGTTCCACCATCACCTCCAGGGAGATCCAGACCTCCGTCCGCCTGCTGCTCCCCGGGGAGCTGGCCAAGCACGCCGTGTCCGAGGGCACCAAGGCCGTCACCAAGTACACCAGCTCCAAGTAACCACAGCCTGTAGTGCTGAACCAACGGCCCTTTTCAGGACCACCCAACACGTCATAGAAGGACTGATCTCCACATCATTCTACTCTTATCAGTTCACGCTTATAATGCTGATACTGCTATTAATAATACTTCCATGCTGCTCCTTTTTTACAACCACACCAACACTGTTCTCTAGTATTTAATTTCAATGTTCATGCTATGAGTTTGATCTGCTTTCTTATTACTTAATAATACAATGTTTACTGTTTGATTGCTTACTTAGGCCTTTGTATACATTATAATTTAATGTACATTCTCCTGTTACTGTCTTATCTTTCGCCACTGAACAACACTTGAATTTCCACTTCAGGGGATAAATTAACTACTTATCTAATGTTATCTTACTATACAGACAGGACACCATATCACAACATGACCAGAGTCACAACAGACACATCTCATTTAAAATAATGTTCTGACTACCTGATCTGCTTTTACCTTCTTGTTTGTTTAAATGGTCATTGTTTAAGATTTGATCTGTTATACTAGATGTACATGGCTTTGTGTAAGCTATTGCATCATATTACATCAAGATGTTAAATAATTTGAAGGTAAGAAGTCAGAATTCCCAAATTCCCGAACACAACACCTTTAAACTACTAGAAATGAGTGAAGTAGGGGGATGGTAGCTCAGGAGGTAGAGCTGGTGGTCTAGTGATCCAAAGGTCGCTGGTTCGATCCCAGGCTCCTCCTGATAGCATGCTGTAGTGTCCTTGAGCAAGACACTTAACCCCTAATTGCTCCTGATGGCTGCGTCCGTCGGTGTTTGAATAATTGTAAGTCGCTTTGGATAAAAGCGTCTGATAAATGACTAAATGTAAATGTAATGTAATGAAGTATTAGTTCAAGTATTCAACTCCATCACACCAGAAAACTGCTTGAGAGTGATGGGTGAATGTACAAAGGATGTGAATGAATGAATTATGGGCTAGTTCCAGCAGCCAGTACAGACCACAGCAGAGGAAACACATGGAAATTTGTGTCGTAGCCACAACAATAAATCAATAAAAACAGTTGGACAGGATGAGATGTATGGCTCCATTCCTCTGCTTACCTCCTTTTAAAACCGTCAACATTGCCTTCATCTCCCATTCAGTTAAAAAAAAATGTAAGCATTTTTAAATATACATTATTAGTGGTACTGCCATTATTACGCACTACATGATGTTGCTATCTGTACTTTACTTTCATGTAACTACAACCTGCCTGTATTGGGCTCACGAGGTAAAATATTTCACACACTATATGTAGATTGTGTTAATATGTGTAATATATGCACACACACAATAAATATGTACAACTGTTGTTTTTATCTCTTGTGATCTGCACTTTTTTTTTTTTAAACTTGAATTTCACCACAGGAGTGAATGGAGTCAGTCTCACCCTTTTTTCCAAATTTATTTGGATGGTGAGATTTTCTTTGACTTTCGAGATACTTTCGGGCAGATACGTAAACTAAAACTAACCTGATAAAAGTACGCCACCCCGGAGAGGTGTGGGGTGCATGGATGGCTTAAAATTTCATTCTATAACAAAATTTGAACCGGATACTTGTTTTGCTTTTTCTCTATGAAATGGTCTATTCAATGCAACATTTGGAGAGAATATGGATACAGAGTCAGACCCTCAGCATGAATTTCATTCATAAATACAATTTAACTGGATATAATTATCAGTGTTTTCACGCCTGGCGGAAAATTTGAATGTACCCATCAGCCAGTGCGGTCAACATTTCTGTGGTAACAGCGAGCTCCATCAGTCAGAGATGTGGTGGTTCCACTTAGGATTGTGGGTAGTTCAGTACTTGACATTGCAAATAAAACATGTTTTTCTTACAACAAGGTTGATATCATACAGACTTGTAGTTTCTACAGGAGCAAAAAGAATTATATACATTGCGTTATATTTTCTCAAATATTTATAAACCTTTCAAACACAAACCCTAGCCAACTACAATTCTGCACCATGTTGTTATGCCTCTTGACTTGCACCAGGGACTAGTGTGCTCTCCTCTACGTCCGCAGGAAAGCTATAAATGAACAGGCTGACACAAGAAGTTGTTAGAGCTTGTTTCCACTTGATCCTCAAACATGAGCGGTCGTGGCAAAGGAGGAAAGGGACTGGGCAAAGGAGGCGCCAAGCGTCACCGCAAGGTTCTCCGTGACAACATCCAGGGAATCACCAAACCCGCTATCCGCCGTCTGGCTCGTCGCGGCGGTGTGAAGCGTATCTCCGGTCTGATCTACGAGGAGACCCGTGGTGTGCTCAAGGTGTTCCTGGAGAACGTGATCCGTGATGCCGTCACCTACACTGAGCACGCCAAGAGAAAGACCGTCACCGCCATGGATGTGGTCTATGCCCTGAAGAGGCAGGGCCGCACTCTGTACGGTTTCGGAGGTTAATCGCTCTAACAACCCAATTAAACAAAGGCCCTTTTCAGGGCCCCCCAAACCTCCTCTAAGGAGCCTGACCCCTTGTGTAAATGATGTGTGACTTTCTGACCTCATATTCATAAACCCTTTGTTGCAACTGCTTTGTGTGGTGTACATATAAATACAAATTGCTCAATGTCAGTGTATATACTGACAAATGGCTTTTGATGTTAAATTCAACTCACAAATACATACATACATCTTGTATCACAACATATTTATTCCCAAGAGGAAAACACAGGCTCAACGGATTGTGTTTAATGTACATTATTTTATTTTAAGTTTTATATTTTATCCATGAATGACACAGCTGGTACACCTACACCCACTATTAAAATGAACATGCAGAACATACACAGCAGCACGTGTTGCAGGAAACAGTGAGATTGTAAGCAGCCCACGAGAAGAACAAATATGACTTCTGACAAACAGTTTTAAATATTGGTGGAATAATGGAACTATGGTGTTAGTGAATCTTTGTGTTTGTGTAAAATATACATCAGTTAGAATAGATCCCATCTGGTCTCTGATGTGTTGCAGAAAAGGAATAGTATATTATATTATTAAGTACATTATGAAAGTGTGATGCATATACATGAGAATAAACGTAGCATTGGAATTGCAAATAACCGGGAAACGGTTAAATTGGTGTGTGCCATGTGTCATGCAAGCACTGGCCAATGAAATTCAGGGAGTCTCAGAGGCTGCTTTGCATGAGAGTGTTATATAGAGAGCAGCACCGCCCCTCAGCTTTCCATTCGTGTTGTTTGTTGCTGCACGATCATCATGCCTGAACAAGCCGCCAAGTCAGCTCCCAAGAAGGGCTCCAAGAAAGCTGTGACCAAGGCCGCCGCCAAAGGCGGAAAGAAGCGCAGAAAGACCAGGAAGGAGAGTTACGCCATCTACGTGTACAAAGTGCTGAAACAGGTCCACCCTGACACCGGGATCTCCTCCAAGGCCATGGTAGTCATGAACTCGTTCGTCAGCGACATCTTCGAGCGCATCGCAGGTGAGGCCTCTCGTCTGGCTCACTACAACAAGCGTTCCACCATCACCTCCAGGGAGATCCAGACCTCCGTCCGCCTGCTGCTCCCCGGGGAGCTGGCCAAGCACGCCGTGTCCGAGGGCACCAAGGCCGTCACCAAGTACACCAGCTCCAAGTAACCACAGCCTGTAGTGCTGAACCAACGGTCCTTTTCAGGACCACCCAACACGTCATAGAAGGACTGATCTCCACATCATTCTACTATTATCAGTGCACGTGTATAATGCTGATACTGCTATTGATAATACTTCCATGCTCCTAATTTTCACAACCACAGCAACATTTTACTTTTGCATTTGATTTAAATATTTATGCTATGGTTGAAGCTGTTTTTTAATCACTTAATAATACAATGTTGACTGTTTGTTTGCTTACTGTAGGTCTATGTGTATATTATGTATAATAATCTAATGTTCTTTCTTCTGTTACTCTATGTTTTATCTTACCCCACTGTACAACACTTGAATTTCCACTTCAGGGGATAAATGAAGTACTTATCTAATTTGATCTTACTATACAGACAGGACACCATATGCAGAGTCATAACATGCACATCTTACTTCACATTATACACCAGACACATCTTATTTAAAATAATGTTCTAACTACCTGATCTGCTTTTACCTTCTTGTTTGTATAAATGGTCATTGTTAAAGATTTGATCTGTTATACTAGATGTACATGGCTTTGAGTAAGTTATTGCATCATATTACATCAAGAAATGTTAAATAATTTGAAGGTAAGAAGTCAGAATTCCCCAATTCCCAATCACAACACCTATAAACTACTAGAATGAGTAAAGTATTAATTCAATTAAGTATTCAACTGCATCACATTAGAAAATTCTTGTTATTGAAATTTTGGTTTAGTTCCAGCAGCCAGTACAGACCACAGCAGAGGAAACACAAGGAAATTTTGTGTCGTAGCCACAACAATAAATCAACAGGATGAGATGTATGGCTCCATTCCTCTGCTTACCTCCTTTCCAAAACCTTTAGCATTGCCTTCATCTCCCATTCAGTTAAAGTTTTTTGAAAGTAGTTGAAATTATACATTATTAGCGGTACTACCATTATTACTGGTGCTATTACTATTATCTCAATTATTACTATGTATATATTGTATCATCAGGGATAGTTATTATTGTAAAGTACTGCACTGTATTTCCACTACTATGCCAGATTGCAGTGTATAGATATACTTACACAATATGGATATACACTTATGTAGGCACCAGCATATTTACTAGTACTATCACAGATTTCTTACTACATGATGTTGCTATCTGTCCTTTACTTTAGTGTAACTACCACCTGCCTGTATTGGGCTCACTAGTAAAATGATTTTACACACTATATGTAGACTGTGTTAATATGTGTAATATATGCACACACACAATTTATGTGTACAGCTATTGTTTTAACCTCTTGTGACCTGCACTGTTTTTGTTCACCTGAATTTCACCACAGGAGTGAATGGAGTCAGTCTCACCCTTTTTTCCAAATTTATTTGGATGGTGAGATTTTCTTTGACTTTCGAGATACTTTCGGGCAGATACGTAAACTAAAACTAACCTGATAAAAGTACGCCACCCCGGAGAGGTGTGGGGTGCATGGATGGCTTAAAATTTCATTCTATAACAAAATTTGAACCGGATACTTGTTTTGCTTTTTCTCTATGAAATGGTCTATTCAATGCAACATTTGGAGAGAATATGGATACAGAGTCAGACCCTCAGCATGAATTTCATTCATAAATACAATTTAACTGGATATAATTATCAGTGTTTTCGCGCCTGGCGGAAAATTTGAATGTACCCATCAGCCAGTGCGGTCAACATTTCTGTGGTAACAGCGAGCTCCATCAGTCAGAGATGTGGTGGTTCCACTTAGGATTGTGGGTAGTTCAGTACTTGACATTGCAAATAAAACATGTTTTTCTTACAACAAGGTTGATATCATACAGACTTGTAGTTTCTACAGGAGCAAAAAGAATTATATACATTGCGTTATATTTTCTCAAATATTTATAAACCTTTCAAACACAAACCCTAGCCAACTACAATTCTGCACCATGTTGTTATGCCTCTTGACGCACTGGTCTCATGGGTAAGGTAGTTATATCATTGTAAACCAATAAAATAAAAAAAGGTATGGGTGAAAAACAACATGCATGTGTTACAAGGAGTTATTTTGGTCGGGGAATACACCTGTTATTTTGGTCAGAATTTACATATGTAATTTTCAAATCCCTAAATTATATGTTAGGTGGTTGTAAGTGACGCCCCCTGTTGACCCCTCTAAAAGTACCTGTCCAGCTGTCCACAACAGATGACCTTCTTTCGGTTGCTCTTTTAATTTCTGAGATGTAGGGATCCAAAGGTGACCTCTGGGCAGGGTTCAAAGGTCAATATCTTGGTTTAGGGTCTGCTGAAATCTCCTAAACTTACATATGTTAACCTACACGACGAGACCTTTCAAAAAATGTGATTGGTTTGTTCGACAGCAAAGTGAAAGTAATCCAACGCTGCCGTTGCAGTGGGTTTTCTTTTGCTTTGAAACTTTGCAGAGGAGGATTAGAGGAGTGGAGTGGAGGAGGAGGAGATGAGGAGTTTAAGAAGAGGAGGAAGAGAAAAAGGAGTAGAGGTAGAGGAGGAGGAGAGGAGTCCAAGTAGAGGAGGACGAGAGGAGTGGAGTAGAGGTAGAGGAGGAGGAGGAGTTAGATTGTATTGTTAGATTGTATACCATTACGAGCTTCTACCTAAAGGAGTAGAGGTTGAGGAGGAGGAGAGGAGGAGTAGAGGAGAGGGAGGAGTAGAGGATGAGGAGGAGAAGAGGAGTGGAGTTGAGGAGGAGGAGTAGAGTGAAGTTAAGGAGGAGGAGGAGTAGAGGATGAGTAGAGGGGAAGTAGAGGAGGAGTAGAGGAGGAGGAGTAGAGGTAGACCGTTTACCATGAGGAGCTTAGCACCTATGGGGCGGAGCCTCCTCACATAGAACACCTTCACACACTGCTGCTGTGGTGTTTCACTGGTATACTTCCTTCTGATTGGACGACAGATTTCGGGTGCAAGGTGACCAATGAGATCTTTCCCGCAAGGCTTCAAATAAGCGCTGCAGAGCAGCGTGGTTACTTCCTAGTAGTTTGTATCAAGCCAAAAGCTGAAACCATGTCTGGAAGAGGCAAACAGGGTGGAAAAGCCAGGGCTAAGGCCAAGAGTCGTTCATCTCGTGCCGGTCTCCAGTTCCCAGTCGGTCGTGTCCACAGGCTGCTGCGCAAGGGCAACTATGCCCAGAGAGTCGGTGCTGGCGCTCCGGTCTACCTGGCGGCCGTGCTGGAGTATCTGACCGCTGAGATCTTGGAGTTGGCCGGAAACGCTGCCCGCGACAACAAGAAGACCCGGATCATCCCCCGTCACCTGCAGCTGGCCGTCCGCAACGACGAGGAGCTCAACAAACTGATGGGTGGAGTGACCATCGCTCAGGGCGGCGTGTTGCCCAACATCCAGGCTGTTCTACTGCCCAAGAAAACCGAGAAGACCACCAAAGCAAAATAGTTACACTTTGCTGGACGATCCAAAGGCTCTTTTAAGAGCCACCCACAACTTTGTAGAGAGTAGCTCTCATCCTCCATCCAATCTCATTCTTTTCATTATTACTGCTGTCGAATATAGTTACTGGTGTCATTGGACAACTTCACTTTACTGTTTTATTTTGTGCGAGTCTGAATGTAAGATGGACATTTTCAATTCAAATATTTGTCTTTCCAAATGAAAAGGTGGCTTGTTTGTTTCACAAATTATTAATGGTCTATTAAATCAAAACAAATGTATTCTTATCCAATAAGTTTTGTTTAAAGATACATTAATTTCATTACAATTATTCCAGAAAACACTCTTGATATTTAAGTAGCAACCAACATGTTTAAACTACAGGGATAACAATGTCATTCATAGATGTTGTGATTTATTCATCTGCTTGGATACATATCAAAAACATGTGACATTCACTGCTCTGCTAAAAAATGATGAATCTCTTTATTCATTTGTTAATGTAATTTAAATTCTGGTGGAGTAATAAAGATGTCACCTGTCACTTTTATGATTATGGCTGTTAAAATGCTTCACATTCTGAGTGAAGTTTGATACACTGTGTGTATGTGGTGTCATAACGACACATTTTATATTTTGTGGTATTTAGAGTCCAACCTGAAGGAAGGGAGAACTGTTTAATGTTGTGTAATGCATTTTGTACTTCAGACGTACAGGACTGAAACCCGCCTAATTTTGAATTCTGGCGCGCGATGACGAAACAATATCTGCATGACTTGCAAACGGTTAAATTCAAGCACATCTGTGTTCAACCGCCAATCTGCCTCTTCTGTTTGTCAGTTTGAAACCTAGTGGTGCGTGCCATGTGTCATGCAAGCACTGGCCAATGAAATTCAGGGAGTCCCAGAGGCTGCTTTGCATGAGAGTGTTATATAGAGAGCAGCACCGCCCCTCAGCTTTTCATTCGTGTTGTTTGTTGCTGCATGATCATCATGCCTGAACAAGCCGCCAAGTCAGCGCCCAAGAAGGGCTCCAAGAAAGCTGTGTCCAAGGCCAAGGGCGGAAAGAAGCGCAGAAAGACCAGGAAGGAGAGCTACGCCATCTACGTGTACAAAGTGCTGAAGCAGGTCCACCCCGACACCGGGATCTCCTCCAAGGCCATGGTAGTCATGAACTCGTTCGTCAACGACATCTTCGAGCGCATCGCCGGTGAGGCCTCTCGTCTGGCTCACTACAACAAGCGTTCCACCATCACCTCCAGGGAGATCCAGACCTCCGTCCGCCTGCTGCTCCCCGGGGAGCTGGCCAAGCACGCCGTGTCCGAGGGCACCAAGGCCGTCACCAAGTACACCAGCTCCAAGTAACCACAGCCTGTAGTGCTGAACCAACGGTCCTTTTCAGGACCACCCAACACGTCATAGAAGGACTGATCTCCACATCATTCTACTATTATCAGTGCACGCGTATAATGCTGATACTGCTATTAATAATACTTCCATGCTGCTCCTTTTTGACAACCACACCAACATTTTTCTTTTACATTTGATTGAAATACTTATGCAATGATTTTGAGCTGCTTTTTTATTACTTAACAATACAATGTTTACTGTTTGATTGCTTAGTATAGGCCTATGTGTATATTATGTATATATTAAAATTTAATGTACATTCTCCTGTTACTCTGTTTTATCTTTCCCCACTGTACAACACTTGAATTTCCACTTCAGGGGATAAATGAAGTACTTATCTAATTTGATCTTACTATACAGACAGGGCACCATATGCAGAGTCATAACATGCACATCTTATTTCACATTATACACCAGACACATCTCATTTAAAATAATGTTCTGACTACCTGATCTGCTTTTACCTTCTTGTTTGTATAAATGGTCATTGTTTAAGATTTGATCTGTTATATTAGATGTTCATGGCTTTGAGTATTGCATTATATTCTATCAAGAAATGTTAAATAATTTGAAGGTAAGAAGTCAGAATTCCCCAATTCCCGAACACAACACCTAAACTACCAGAAATCAGTAAAGTATTAATTCAAGTCTTTCACTGCGTCACACCAGAAAACTGCTTGAGAGTGTGATGGGCGAATGTACAAAGGATGTGAATGAATGAATTATGGTTTAGTTCCAGCAGCCAGTACAGACCACAGCAGAGGAAACACATGGAAATTTGTGTCGTAGCCACAACAATAAATCAGTAAAAACAGTTGGACAGGATGAGATGTATGGCTCCATTCCTCTGCTTACCTCCTTTCCAAAACCTTCAACATTGCCTTCATCTCCCATTCAGTTAAAGTTTTTTTAAGCAGTTTTAATTATACATTATTAGCAGTACTGCAATTATTACTTACTATATGATGTTGCCATCTGTACTTTAGTTTAACTACCACCTGCCTGTTTTGGGCTCTTAAGTTAAAATATTTCACACACTATATGTAGATTGTGTTAATATGTGTAATATATGCACACACACACACACTACATGTGTACAACTGTTGTTTTAATCTCTTGTGACCTGCACTTTTTTTTTTTAACTTGAATTTCACCACAGGAGTTAACAGAGTCAGTCCCACACTGTTTGAGATTTATATGAACGGGCAGATATTCTTTGAGTTTCGAGGGGGTAGGGGAGGGGGGCACAGATACATAAACTTACCTGATGAAAGTACGCCACCGCGGGGAGTTGTGGGTGGCATTGATAGGTTAGAATTTCATTCTCACTCTCACAAAATAAAAGCGGGATGCTGGTTTCCCTTTGTTTAATGTTGTGTAATGCTTTTTGTTCTTCAGACGTACAGGACTGAAGCCCGCGCAAATTTGAATTGTGGCGCGTGATGACGAAACAATACCTGCATGACTAGCACCACGGACTAGTGTGCTCTCCTCTACGTCCGCAGGAAAGCTGTCAATGAACAGGCTGACACAAGAAGTTGTTAGAGCTTGTTTCCACTTGATCTGCAAACATGAGCGGTCGTGGCAAAGGAGGAAAGGGACTGGGCAAAGGAGGCGCCAAGCGTCACCGCAAGGTTCTCCGTGACAACATCCAGGGAATCACCAAACCCGCTATTCGCCGTCTGGCTCGTCGCGGCGGTGTGAAGCGTATCTCCGGTCTGATCTACGAGGAGACCCGTGGTGTGCTCAAGGTGTTCCTGGAGAACGTGATCCGTGATGCTGTTACCTACACTGAGCACGCCAAGAGAAAGACCGTCACTGCCATGGATGTGGTCTATGCCCTGAAGAGGCAGGGCCGCACTCTGTACGGTTTCGGAGGTTAATCGCTCTAACAACCCAATTAAACAAAGGCCCTTTTCAGGGCCCCCCAAACCTCCTCAAAGGAGCCTGACCCCTTGTGTAAATGACGTGTGACTTTCTTACCTCATGTTCATAAACCCTTTGTTGCAACTGCTTTGTGTGGTGTACATATAAATACAAATTGCTCAATGTCAGTGTATATACTGACAAATGGCTTTTGATGTTAAGTTCAACTCACAAATACATACATACATCTTGTATCACAACATATTTATTCCCAAGAGGAAAACACAGGCTCAACAGATTGAGTTTAATGTACATCATTTTATGTTTTATATTTTATCCATGAATGACACAGCTGGTACACCTACACCCACTATTAAAATGAACATGCAGAACATACACAGCAGCACGTGTTGCAGGAAACAGTGAGATTGTAAGCAGCCCACGAGAAGAACAAATATGACTTCTGACAAACAGTTATAAATATTGGTGACGGAATAACGGAACTATGGTGTTAATGAATCTTTGTGTTTGTGTAAAGTATACATCAGTTAGAATAGATCCCATCTGGTCTCTGATGTGTTGCAGAAAAGGAATAGTATATTATAGTATTATTATTAAGTACATTATGAAAGTGTGATGCATATACATTAGAATAAACTGGGAACCGGGAAACGGTTAAATTCAAGTACATCTGTGTTCATCCGCCAATCTGCCTCTATTTGTCAGTTTGAAACCTAGTGGTGTGTGCTATGTGTCATGCAAGCACTGGCCAATGAAATTCAGAGAGTCCCAGAGGCTGCTTTGCATGAGTGTTATATAGAGAGCAGCACCGCCCCTCAGCTTTTCATTCGTGTTGTTTGTTGCGGCACGATCATCATGCCTGAACAAGCCGCCAAGTCTGCGCCCAAGAAGGGCTCCAAGAAAGCTGTGTCCAAGGCCGCCGTCAAGGGCGGAAGGAAGCGCAGAAAGACCAGGAAGGAGAGCTACGCCATCTACGTGTACAAAGTGCTGAAGCAGGTCCACCCCGACACCGGGATCTCCTCCAAGGCCATGGTAGTCATGAACTCGTTCGTCAATGACATCTTCGAGCGCATCGCAGGTGAGGCCTCTCGTCTGGCTCACTACAACAAGCGTTCCACCATCACCTCCAGGGAGATCCAGACCTCCGTCCGCCTGCTGCTCCCGGGGGAGCTGGCCAAGCACGCCGTGTCCGAGGGCACCAAGGCCGTCACCAAGTACACCAGCTCCAAGTAACCACAGCCTGTAGTGCTGAACCAACGGTCCTTTTCAGGACCACCCAACACGTCATAGAAGGACTGATCTCCACATCATTCTACTCTTATAATGCTGACACTGCTATCAATAATACTTCCATGCTCCTACTTTTCACAACCACAGCAACATTTTTCTTTTGCATTTGATTTAATCGCCATGCTATGAGTTTGAGCTGCTTTCTTTTTTAAACTTAATACAATGTTTCCCGTTTGATTGCTTACTGCAGACCCATGTGTATATTATAATGACTGTATGTCCTGTTACTCTGTATGTTTTGTGTTTCCCCACTGAACAACACTTGAATTTCCTGTTTTGGGGGTTCTGCCTACCTGTTCTGCTTTTTCCTTCTTGTTTGTATAAATGGTCATTGTTTAAGATTTGATCTTTTTTGATAGATGAACATGGCTTTGAATAAGGTATTGCATCATATTACATCAAGAAATGTTAAATATTATCAAGGTAAGTAGTCAGAATTCCTAAATTCCCTAACACAACACTTATAAACTACCAGAAATGAGTAAAGTATTAATTCAATGAAGTATTCAACTGCATCACACCAGGAAACTGCTTGAGAGTGTGATGAGTGAATGTACAAAGGATGTGAATGAATGAATTATGGTTTAGTTCCAGCAGCCAGTACAGACCACAGCAGAGGAAACACATGGAAATTTGTGTCGTAGCCACAACAAGTCAATAAAACAGTTGGACAGGATGCGATCTGTGGCTCCATTCCTCTGCTTCCCTCTGGGTACAAAACCTTCAACATTGCCTTCATCGCCCATTCAGTTAAACTTTTTTTAAGCAGTTTTAATTATACATTAATTTTTATTACAATTAGAACTATACCTGAGCAGCCTGATGTAGGATATCAGCTCCTGTACAGCGAGCTGCAGCAAGAAGTGGTTGAACCCTGCCTGGCCTACACTACAAGATCATCTCAGAATTAATGGATGTTGAAAATGTGAGAGACCCCACACATTACATATGAGACATTTAACAGTTTTGTTCCAATAGTGTGTGGAGAGCAACAATGTGCCCAAACAGCACACCACACACACTAACATATTCCATTCACCAACAACCAGAGTCCTAATATCATGAAGCCATACAAGTTCTTCACATGGAGGTGTGGCTACGTGAGGTTAGTCCCCACTCTCAAAACCAGAACCCTCATGTGACCAAACGTGACTTCAGAATAAAACATAGTGGACGACGGGCTAGAACTAGCAATGTAATTTTTTTTGCACATTTCTTTTACAGAAAATCTTAAAGGGAAAAATTAAAACAATGAATAAAGTCATGGAGATGGCGTAAACATTGACTGTACATGTTGCAGCTCCAGTTTAATACTTTGCAGCGTTCGTATTTTCTGCCATGGCTGCTGTTGTGGTTAGGACTTCTGTTTCGTTCAGCTTGGCCTCAAATTGGCTATCGGTCTTTCCCATGTGACAATCCACAGCAGCCGCAGAAACAAGAATAGCAGCAGAAAGAACATCAGCAGCAACAACAGAAACAGCAGCGGCAAACAGAAACAATATAAACAGCAGCAGAAAATGTCTCGGCAATCACAAGAACAGTCAACACGGACCAAGCTAAAGTCCACATTCCAAAATACCAAAAACAGTTCAAGTGAGGGTCAAAGCCAGGAAATAGCAAGGATATCACTGCGAACAATCCAAATTCCGTACTCCAAATCAGGTATAGTTGGAAGACGATTCAACAAAGTAACACACACAAAGACGTCACTGGAACTGGAAGTGGTAGTCCTCACCGGAAACAGAAATTTCAACAATGTGCACCATCTCATCTCAATCCAGTCACGGTGCTTAATTAGCATCCCTAAATGAAGGGTCAAGTTTTTATTCAGATCTCGGGAGGGAGATCCTTTTGACCCTCTCTGAAAACACATCCTTCTTATGATCCGCTCACTGTAAACACACAGTGCGCTGGTATGGTAGTGATACATGTGAGGCGGCCCAATCAGCGCTCACACACAAGTGAACAGCAAGGATTTTAACCTGCTTTTAAAAGTGTTCAGTGTGGGGGCCTCTCTCAGGTCCCTTGCCAGGGTGTTGCATTTACTTGGGGCAGAGATACATAAGGCAGCCTCTCCTGCTTTAGAGTCGGTACGATGGATAGTTAAAAGACCACTGCCTGTGGACCTGAGAGTTCTTGCTTCTTCTTTCATATACTGAGGTGCAAGGCCATTTATAGCTTTATATACAAGTAGCAGAATTTAAAATCAGTTATTGTATTGACAGGCAGCCAATGTAGAGATCTAAGAACAGGTGTGATGTTGTGGCAGATTTACCACACCAGTGGCATTTTCAGGGACCTCCGGCACAGACAACGCGGGGTTGTAAACACCAGTTTATTGTAGAGCTGAGGCTAGGTGGAATTAGCCAGGAGCAGATGGGACATGTCATGACACAGGGCTCCTCCTTGACTGAGTGTGTGGACAGGGAATTTAAACCTGATGCTCATTAGCCCAACCAACTAGCATCAGGTGTGGCTGCTCAAGCCATCCCATCCACCACATGCCCGCAACAATAAACTGTGGCCAGGAGGAAATCCTGGCCGAAGCCTACTCGCCCCCCTCCAAGCGGAGAACAAAAATGAAAATAAATGCTTTAAAACGGACTCTGAAACAGGGTTCCCGTACCTCATACAAAAATAAATGTCCAAAAAACCCCAAAAAACAGTTCCCCTCCCAGAAGACCTGGGTTCCCTGGAGCAGCACAATCGACTGGCCTCCTTCCATCATGGTGCCGACAGACTGCCACCTCCTCCCTTCTGGAGCGTAGGGCCTCGGGCTGCTGGTGACGGCGTGGCCGGACTTGGCTGCTGCGGGGGCTGCTTGGAGGGGTGGCCTGGCTGCTGGATTGTCCTGGTGATGCCTGCTGGGCGTGGAGAAGCTATTTTCTAGCGATTACCTGTGGTGCTGCTCTGCTGGACCCCCCCCCCGGTGCTGGTGCTGCCATTCGGAAGACGGTTGGTGCTGGGGCCGCCCGTTTGACCGGTGGTGGCTCCAGGGCATCTTTGGACAGCCCTTCTGTGTCTCTTCCCTGTGCTGGAGCCCCACATTGGGCGCTACCGCACGCCACCCAGTGGCATGTTCAGGGACCTCCGGCACAGAGACCCAGACGATGGGGGGGTTGATCACACCAGTTTATTGTAGAGATGCGGCTAGGTGGAATTAGCCAGGAGCAGATGGAACATGTCATGACACAGGGCTCCTCCTGACTGAGTGTGGACGGGGGTTTTAAACCTGATGCTTGTTAGCCCAACCAACGAGCATCAGGTGTGGTTACCTAAGCCACCCCATCCACCACGGATATGTTCAAACTTTTTTGTCCCAGTGAGAACACATGCAGCCGCATTTCGGATTTACTGAAGTCGCTGCACAGATGATTTTGAGAGGCCGGTGAATAGGCCATTTCAGTAGTCCAATCTACTCTTCATGAATGCATGGATTAATTCTGTCTGAGTCTGCTATTGACAGGAAGCCTCTTAATTTTGAAATGTTTTTTAGATGGTAGAAGGCAGATTTTGTGATGTGATTGATATGGCTCTGAAAATTTAGATTGCCATCTATGATTACACCCAGATTTTTGGCTTCATTCTTAGTCACCGTAGACAGAGAACTGAGATGAGCTGCAAGTTTCTGTCTTTGAACCTTTGCACCAAAGATGAGTATTTCTGTTTTATCTTTGTTCAGTTGTAAAAAGTTCTGTGACATCCATGCATTCATATCATTAACACCCTGAGTGAGGTAGTGTATTAGGAGTAGGTCATCAGGAGATAGGGATATGTACAGTTGTGAATCATCTGCATAATTATGGTAATTTATTTTGTGTTTCTTTATAATATGTGCAAGCGGGAGAATATAGAGGTTAAACAATAATGAGCCTAGAATCGAACCTTGGGGCACTCCACATATAATATCCACTTTGTTCAACACAAAATTTCCAATGGACACAAAGAACTGCCTGTCCTATTGGTAGGTCACATTGTTCTATGGAGCCACTTTGGACTTCTGCTTCCTGCAGATCTGCATGGGGTGTGCAAAGAGAAAACCTCTCACTGTCATTTATTTTGTTTAAGAAAGAAACCGTCATTGGAGTACTTGCAGTATATCCTTAATTTTTTTAAATTATTTCTTTATAATTTTGTATCTGTATCATATTTATTTTTATCAGACCACCTATGCAAATTAGTTAGTTATCTTTCAACATTCCGTTCCCCTATTTCTGTGGCTTGTCCTGATGTGTGAAATGTGTCGCCCGAGAGGATTTAACAAAGAAAATAATGTGTTATTGTCTTTCACTCCAGGCCTTCTCCAAAAAAATAAATGAGTTAGAGCGTGTCGTTGTCCATCGGCCCCTGAACGGCTAACCATCGTTGCAGGTGCAAGACCTGGAGGAGGAGCAGACAAAAAGAAAGCATCATTAAAGTCTAAGGAAGAGGCAGAGTAGCCTTAATAAGACACTACACCTAACACATCCAAGATCCCAACAGGACAGTGTAGGTTTTCTCGGAGGAAGAAAGAAGAAGAAGAAGAAGAAACAGTCTTCATTTGTCACACAACACACCACACTGCAACACATGCTTGCACACACACACACGCACATGCTTTTGGATGGTGGCCGGTGAAATGGTTCCTCTGCATTTGACCCATCCTGGCTTGTCCTTCCTCCGGGGCCACAGCCAGGAGCAGTGGGCAGCGTACGTGGACGCGCCCGGGGGAAAAAAAGGAATGGGTAGAACATGCTGTGATTAGGTGTTAAAATGATGTCATTATAAAATGTAACATTATTTATCCACCAGGGATTGATTTCATATGAACTTATTTTATCGTCCATTCACATTCATTACGTTGAACGTTCTCCACGAGGGGGGGGGGGGGGGGGCGCTGCCGTCCTACAAAGAACGGGACGCACGAGACAAGCGGCACTCGTTGACCCGGAAGAAGATCGCGGCGCTCACGTCCCCGCTGGTGACGCCGTCGGGTGCGGACAGGAGCCTTCAACCTTCCCAAGCCGGGGGCGACGAGGCTTTGAGCGGAAGCCACGGGACGATGGCCGAACGGCTCCGTCTGTTCAGAGTTTCGATGCAAGCGCGAGTTTCTGCGGCGGTCGGGGAGGTTTTATTCCTGTGCGAAGAGGTGAAGGCGGGCAAAGAAGTGAGCGTTCTAGTGAGCGAGAAGCTGACAGCAGCAGGCGAGGACATTCTCAGGGAGCTCGAAGGCTACGTGGCGGATTGTGAGAGCAGACGGAGGCGCTCGGAGCAGGAGATCTGCAGGCTGCACCAAGTGCTGGCTTTAATACTCAGACCCGGGGTCAAGCTTCACAGAGTGGGTCTGTACGACGCACTAATGTCTTGTCCATTCATCATCTGTCCACCATCTGTCTGTCCACCCGGTCGCTGCAATCGCTGTGGGCCATGTGTCCACAGAGAGGTTACCATGGACACACCACAGCCCACTGTTCTCTCGGAGTCCGCTCATCAGTGCGCTGAGCCAGACGCAAACGTTAGACCGCCATCTTGGCGCGGAGTTCACGACGCGCACTGGCACACTCGGGTCAAATTCTAGAGATATTTATAAATGGTTATATCGGTACAGTTCGACACAAAATAATTGCTGGACATTATGCAGCACGAAACGGTACACTTTTTTAACCTTTTCCCACAACAGTGGCGTTCAGTCCCCACAACCAGACCCCGCGCCAAGATGGCGGCGCTATTAACTTGTCACGGCACTAAGTTTCAGCAGCGAACAGCTTTCTGGGTTTCTATTTAAAGGCGAAAAAGCACGTTTTGTTTATTTGCACGGGCTGTTCTGGCCATGGCGTATGCAGATAGAAATAGGAACCTTTCACCGCTTTATAAGCTTATTTTCAAACTCTTCTCTATTCTTTCATTCAAAATTGGTGGAGCCCCTCGTCCGCAGGTGCCGCATACGTCACATGAAACTGGCATCCCAGGGAATAGTATGAGAAGCAGCTTCACACTGTAAACCTTTTCTAATATGTAATAAACACGAGGTTGTTAAAAATAACTTTGTTTGTGGACGGATTAATTGTTACAGAGGAAATCGGAGACAAAAAAAAACGGTGCGTGCCGTTCCTGCAGGTAGTCACTTGAGTACATGGTTTCACACATCTCTCTATGTGTATTTCAGTGTTGCCTCCAGAGCTCCAGCAGCTCTCAGTCTGTAAAGAGGAGCTTCCCCCCGAGCAGCAGGAACGGAGCCCCAGTCTGGGCCAGGAGGAGCCAGGGCCCCCGCACATTAAAAAGGAAGAAGAGGAAGTCTGTGTCCATCAGGAGGCTGGTATCACCAAGTTCCCCTTCTCTCCTTTCCCTTTGAAAACTAAACATGATGAAGAGTGCGCCAAGTGGCCAAATCAAAGCCAAACTGAGGAGAAGAGAAATGCAGAACCTCTAGCCAGAACCTTAACTGAACAGGTGAAAACAGAAGCTGATGGAGAGGACTGGGGAGTGTCAGAAGCAGCCAGTAGGTCAGATCCAGCTGCTGTTTTAGATCCAGCTGGTGCTGAGCAGTTTTTCTCTTCACAATGTTCTGAAACGGAGACTGAAGACAGTGATGAAGATCGGAAGGAGACCGGAGAACCTCAGTCAGGTAAGTATTTTTTATTTTTTTCTGCTACCAAGCTGTCCTGTCCTAGTTGACTGGTTCACTGTCAGCAGGTAATAACTGCCTCTATAGTTGTTTCTCCATTTAATAAAAATAAAGAAAAAGCACTATAGATGTTCACGATACTAATTAAACACAATTGACATTTGTAGTTTAGTCAGATCATTGAGTGTTCCTTAAAGCCTTGTGTTATAGAAAGGGGTTTACCTCTGCTTTCTACTACAAAGGTTTTCTCCCAGTAGGTGGGTTCATACAGATTTTTCATTCAGTTAGTCTGAAATGTAACAGGAGCAGATTTGACTTTTATTGAATTAGATTTGCGTTTTTAAAATAGAGAGAATTTGAAAAAAAGTCATGGATTTTAGAGGAATATTGCAACGTGCACAGGAACTACAGGTCCATCATGCATTTCTAAAACAGACTATTTTAGGCTGCATGGCAGGGGGAAGGAACTGTGGATGAATGGTGAGAGCAGTAATTATATGTCAAACCTTTGGGATTCAGGCGTAAGCCACGGAGCATGTCTGCTTAAACTATTCTCGCGGTCGACTCCCATAAATAATTAAAATATACACTGATCAGCCACAACATTAAAACCGCCACTAATAGCCACAAATATTGTGTAGCTCCCCCTCGTGCCACCAAAACAGTTCTGATCTGTTGCGGCATGGACTCCACAAGACCTCTGAAGGTGTCCTGTGGTATCTGGCACCAAGACGTTAGCAGCAGATTCTTTAAGTCCTGTAATTTGCGAGGCCATCCCATAGATGCTTGATCAGATTGAACCCTAACCCCAGCCATCCACATGATGTAAAAGAAAATGTGATTCATCAGACCAGTCCACCTCCTTCCATTGCTCCGTGGTCCTGTTCTAACGCTCACGTGCCTATTGTGGACAGCGGTCAGCATGGGCACTCTGGCCGGTCTGCGGCTATGCAGCCCCATACGCATCGAGCTGCGAGGCTAGGCTTCACTCCTCACGCTCATCAATGAACCCATGGGCGCCCATGAACCTGTACACGGTTAACCGGTTGTCCTTCCTTGGACCACTTTTGGTAGGTGCTCACCACTGCATACCAGGAACACACCACCAGACCTGTTGTTTTGGAGATGCTCTGATCCGGTCGTCTAGCCATCACAATTTGGTCCCTTGTCAAAGTGGCTCAGATCCTTGTGCTTGTCTATAACCAGAAAGAGAGATTTTAGATCAAACTGAACAAACAATGGATACTACGCAGGCGATACACGGCCTCATCTCCCATTTAAGAAAGATTTAAGAAACAATTTTTCTGAATCCAGAGCGGTAACGTAGAAAAGATTTTATGAAATGAAGATGGAACTAAAAGACCTAACAAGGCAGTTGAACGTTTGGACGAGGGAGTTGACCGAGTGGAACGTGTCTTCGCCAAATTTTTGTGGAAATTCAGACGTAGATATTTTGAGGTGCTAAACTCACGTCTGAGCCTGCGTCTCGGATTACAATAATACAAATGGTTATTTATTGTGATCAAATTTAGATTAAGATTGTTTTACAGCATACAACAAAGCAGCGTGCGGGAAGTCTGAACATTAGGAGAAAGGTGTCTTATGTAGACTGGGCTCCTCTTTTGGAAAAGTACTGTTTGTGTGAAATGTATGCCTTGTTTGCCTAAAGGTTACACACATTTACCCTCGAGGAAAACTGAGAAATTGAAGGAGCTGGACAAGGTACAATATGTACGAAATAAAACCTCAGACTTTGTAATATTGCGGAACATTGAGGGAGAAAGAAGGTGATCTGGTAAAATCTGAAAATGAATCGATTTAAAATTAATGAGATAAATGGATGAAATAACCCTATAAAATAAAGTGGACAGCACAGGAGTTTGAGAAAGATAAAGTAGATATTCCTTTTCTGCAGGAAACACACCTTGCTAAAAATAACGACCAGTTAGAAATTATTATTCTCCACATATGTCTTCTACGCATCACATACTGCACTGCTGCAGGAAAAAGAGTGGCTATTTTAATAAACAAAAAGATATCTTTCGATCCACACAAAACTGAAATAGACAAAGATAGTTGATACGTCTCAGTCATAAGAGAAATAGATAATACCCAAGATGCATTTATTGTGACTTGTTGTGGACTATCCTTCTTAGCGGAAGGGAATAGGAATTCTTGAAAAAAGTATTTCAAATCAATATATCTAATATCCCTTATTTATACGATGTCATGCAAGTAGTAGAATATAAAATGCATTTCTACCTTAGTCCAAATATTTACCTTTATTTGTTATAACTAAGATAATCCAATGATTAATCCCTTCGTCAATGAGCATAAATACTATTACAGATACTATTTATATTACTGATAGTGGGATCTACTTGCTCCTACTTTACTTTGGAGAAAATCACAGTGGAACCTTGGTGGCAAGGTCTGTAATTTCCTGATCACTTTAAAGAGATTATGTCATAAAATAAAAAGGACATACCTTTTGTTTCTGAAGCTGAATATGGTGCAGTCACTTCGCTGCTTTACTACTTGACACGTTTTTACTCACTACGTCCTAAATTCTTAACGTCCTCTCTGATTTCTTTCTCTCCCTCTCTTCCTCCAGCAGGGAAATCCCAGTTAGTTCCTACTAAGGGATTTTGCTGTCCCGAGTGTCTGTCCTCCTTCACATCTCCAATCTCCGATAACCACATGAAGAGTGGAAACGGGGAGCCTTGCGTCCACCAGCCAGAAAGTGGAGAAATCAGAGTAGAGCGTCTCCTCCCCTCGGCAGAATCTCCTCTAATAGGAAACTCTGGAACCACCCGGAAACGGCGAGACTCGCAACAAAGTCAAACTTGTCACTGTTGTGGTAAGTCTTTCATTTCCCACAAGCTATACGACTGTGAACAGTGTGGGAAGGATTGTACTGCACCAAGCTACCTGAAGATACATCAGTGTAGCCATACAGGGGAGAAATCTTTCCCCTGTGAACAGTGTGGGAAGTGCTTTAATGACAGTGGTTATCTCAAGAAACATCAGCGCATTCACACAGGAGAGAAACCATATTGTTGTGAAGAGTGTGGGAAGAGTTTTAATACAAATTATGCTCTCAAGAGACATCAGCGTCTTCACACCGGAGAGAAACCATATCACTGTGAAGAGTGTGGGAAAAGCTTCATTCAGTCGGATCATCTCAAAGTACATCTGCGTAGTCACACGGGAGAGAAACCGTACGGCTGTGAACAGTGTGGGCGGAGCTTTATGACGAACGGCGATCTAAAAATACATCTGCGCATTCATACAGGAGAGAAACCATATCACTGTGAACAGTGTGGGAAGAGATTCAGTTGCCTCAATTATCTCAAGAGACATCAGCATATTCACACTGGGAAGAGACCATATCGCTGTGAGCCGTGTGGGAAGACCTTTCAATCTAAAAGCCGTCTCAAACAACACCAGGGTGTTCACGAATCGGAGGCTGCGCCACTGTCTCTGGAATGAGTTTTAGTTCCATCTCGAAGTTATGACTATCAGCGCCGGGGGTGTCGTGGCAAAATCTGTGGGTCTCTGTATGTCCATTAAGTGGGTCACAGGTATCCTGTTGTTTACAGTGGGGCAAAAAAGTATTTAGTCAGCCACCAATTGTGCAAATTCTCCCACTTAAAAAGATGAGAGAGGCCTGTAATATTCATCATAGCTACACTTCGACTATGAGAGACAGAATAGGGGGAAATAATCCAGGAAATCACATTGTAGGACTTTTAATGAATTAATTGGTAAATTCCCCAGTAAAATAAGTGTTCGGTCACCTACAAACAAGCAAGATTTCTGGCTTTCACAGACCTGTAACTTTTTCTTTAAGAGGCTCCTCTGTCCTCCACTCATTACCTGTATTAATGGCACCTGTTTGAACTCCTTATCAGTATAAAAGACACGTGTCCACAACCTCAAACAGTCACACTCCAAACTCCACTATGGCCAAGACCAAAGAGCTGTCAAAGGACACCAGAAACAAAATTGTAGACCTGCACCAGGCTGGGAAGACTGAATCTGCAATAGGTAAGCAGCTTGTTGTGAAGAAATCAACTGTGGGAGCAATTATTAGAAAATGGAAGACATACAAGACCACTGATAATCTCCCTTGATCTGGGGCTCCACGCAAGATCTCACCCCGTGGGGTCAAAATGATCACAAGAACGGTGAGCAAACATCCCAGAACCACACGGGGGGACCTAGTGAATGACCTGCAGAGAGCTGGGACCAAAGTAACAAAGGCTACCATCAGTAACACACTACGCCGCCAGGGACTCAAATCCTGCAGTGCCAGACGTGTCCCCCTGCTTAAGCCAGTACATGTCCAGGCCCGTCTGAAGTTTGCTAGAGAGCATTTGGATGATCCAGAAGAGGATTGGGAGAATGTCATATGGTCAGATGAAACCAAAATAGAACTTTTTGGTAAAAACTCAACTTGTCGTGTTTGGAGGAGAAAGAAAGCTGAGTTGCATCCAAAGAACACCATATCTACATCATGCTTTGGGGCTGTTTTTCTGCAAAGGAACCAGGACGATTGATCCGTGTAAAGGAAAGAATAAATGGGGCCATGTACCGTGAGATTTTGAGTGAAAACCTCCTTCCATCAGCAAGGGCATTGAAGATGAAACGTGGCTGGGTCTTTCAGCATGACAATGATCCCAAACACACCGCCTGGGCAACGAAGGAGTGGCTTCGTAAGAAGCATTTCAAGGTCCTGGAGTGGCCTAGCCAGTCTCCAGATCTCAACCCCATAGAAAATCTTTGGAGGGAGTTGAAAGTCTGTGTTGCCCAGCGACAGCCCCAAAACATCACTGCTCTAGAGGAGATCTGCATGGAGGAATGGGCCAGAATACCAGCAACAGTGTGTGAAAACCTTGTGAAGACTTACAGAAAACGTTTGACCTCTATCATTGCAAACAAAGGGTAAATAACAAAGTATTGAGATGAACTTTTGTTATTGACCAAATACTTATTTTCCACCATAATTTGCAAATAAATTCTTTAAAAATCAGACAATGTGATTTTCTGGATTTTTTTTTTCTCATTTTGTCTCTCATAGTTGAGGTTTACCTATGATGAAAATAACAGGCCTCTCTCATCTTTTGAAGTGGGAGAACTTGCACAATTGGTGGCTGACTAAATACTTTTTTGCCCCACTGTATGTGAACAGGGAATGGGGAGTACTTGCTTGGAATGTGTGCTGTTAAGATAGTGTTCGAATAACATGTTATTGTAGAAAGGGGAAAGTAGGATTTTGCCTATACAGGGGCTCCTCCCTTTTGCCGTTGGGAATTTGGATTTGAAATATTTTAATGAGACAGTGAGCCCTTTTTGAATTCTGCTGTGACGTTTTTTAAAAATGTCTACTGCACAGCCTGTAGTGTTAAAATTTGAATTCGAGCAGTGAGAAAATGAAATGCATTAGAATTTCTAACATTCCTTGAAAAAAAAAAATTGCGATCTACAGAGTTTCCATGTGCCTGAACTGCTGGTTCTGCTGGTTAATAGAGGTGACGTGTATTTAAGAGTTAACTCCAAAGTCCAGATATGCAAAATGTTGGTTCATTGGAAAAAAACGCCCAGTGTCACCCGACCCTCCACACTTGCAGGCACATGCTGCAACGTCACCACACAGGAATGGAGCCCAGCCTCGCTGTCAGGAGCGGGTGAGCTGCATCCCCTTCCGGTTGCCCGTGCTGGCTCTCCCCACCTGCAGATGGTGCCAAAACCACCCCCCACTACCGCACTTATACCATGATAAATATTTGAGAAAATATAATGTAATGTATATAATAATTCATTTTTGCTCCTGTAGAAGCCACAAATCTGTATGATACACACCTTGTTTTAAGAAAAACATGTTTTATTCACAATGTCTTGGAGAAGTACTACACTACACACAATCTTCAGTGTAACGTCGACGTCTCTGATGGATGGAACTTGCTGTTACCATGGAATTGTTGACCGCACTGGCAGATGGGGACATTCAAATTTTCAGCCAGGCGCGAAAACGCTCATAATTATATCCAGATGGTTGTGGAAGTACAGTGCAGTACTTTACAGTAATAACAATATCACTGATGATGCAGTCAGGATATAGTAATAATTGTAAATATAGTAATAGCACCAGTAATAATGGCAGTACCGCGAATAATGTATAATTAAAACTGCTTAAAAAAAACTATAACTGAATGGGAGATGAAGGCATTGTTGAAGATTTTGGAAAGGAGGTAAGCAGAGGAATGGAGCCATACATCTCATCCTCTCCAACTGTTTTTATTGATTTATTGTTGTGGCTACGACACAAATTTCCATGTGTTTCCTCTGCTGTGGTCTGTACTGGCTGCTGGAACTAAACAATAATTAATTAATTCACATCCTTTGTGCGTTCACCTATCACACTCAAGCAGTTTTCTGGTCTGATGCAGTTCAATACTTACATTGAGTTAATACTTTAATTATTCTGGTGGTTTATTTGTTTTGTATTTAGGCATTTGGTAATTCTGACTTTCTACTTTAATATTATTTAACATTTCTTAATGTAATATGATGTAATAACTTACTCAAAGCCATGTACATCTAGCAAAACAGAAAAATCTTAAACAATGACCATTTATACAAACAAGAAGGTAAAAGCAGATCAGGTAGTCAGAACATTATTTTAAATAAGATGTGTCTGGTGTATAATGTGAAATAAGATGTGCATGTTATGACTCTGCATATGGTGCCCTGTCTGTATAGTAAGATCAAACTAGATAAGTACTTCATTTATCCCCTGAAGTGGAAATTCAAGTGTTGTTCATTGTGGAAAGATAAAACATAGAGTAAAAGATGAATGTACATTAAATTATAATATATATAAAATATACACATAGGCTTACAGTAAGCAATCAATCAGTAAACATTATGTTAAGTAATAAAAAAGCAGCTCAAACTCATAGCATGAACATTGAAATTAAATACAAGAGAACAGTGTTGGTGTGGTTGTAAAAGAGGAGCAGCATGGAAGTATTATTAATAGCAGTATCAGCATTATAAGCGTAAACTGATAATAGTAGAATGATGTGGAGATCAGTCCTTCTATGACGTGTTGGGTGGTCCTGAAAAGGACCGTTGGTTCAGCACTACAGGCTGTGGTTACTTGGAGCTGGTGTACTTGGTGACGGCCTTGGTGCCCTCGGACACGGCGTGCTTGGCCAGCTCCCCGGGGAGCAGCAGGCGGACGGAGGTCTGGATCTCCCTGGAGGTGATGGTGGAGCGCTTGTTGTAGTGAGCCAGACGAGAGGCCTCACCTGCGATGCGCTCGAAGATGTCGCTGACGAACGAGTTCATGACTACCATGGCCTTGGAGGAGATCCCGGTGTCGGGGTGGACCTGCTTCAGCACTTTGTACACGTAGATGGCGTAACTCTCCTTCCTGGTCTTTCTGCGCTTCTTTCCGCCCTTGGCGGCGGCCTTGGACACAGCTTTCTTGGAGCCCTTCTTGGGAGCTGGCTTGGCAGCTTGTTCAGGCATGATGATCGTGCAGCAACAAACAACACGAATGAAAAGCTGAGGGGCGGTGCTGCTCTCTATATAACACTTTCATGCAAAGCAGCATCTGAGACTCTGTGAATTTCATTGGCCAGTGCTTGCATGACACATGGCACGCACCACTAGGTTTCAAACTGACAAACAGAAGAGGCAGATTGGCGGTTGAACACAGATGTGCTTGAATTTAACCGTTTGCAAGTCATGCAGATATTGTTTTGTCATCACGCGCCAGAATTCAAAATTGCGCGGGTTTCAGTCCTGTACGTCTGAAGTACAAAATGCTTTACACAACATTAAACAGTTCTCCCTTCCTTCAGGTTGGACTCTAAATACCACAGAATATAAGAGAATGTGTCGTAATGACACCACATACACACAGTGTATCAAACTTCAATCAGAATGTGAAGCATTTTAACAGCCATAATCATAAAAGTGACAGGTGACATCTTTATTACTCCACCAGAATTAAAATTACATTACCAAATGAATAAAGAGATTCATCATTTCTTTGCAGAGCAGTGAATGTCAAAAGGTTTTTGATATGTATCCAAGCAGATGAATAAATCACAAAATCTATGAATGACATTGTTATCCCTGTAGTTTAAACATGTTGGTTGCTACATAAATATCAAGAGTGTTTTCTGGAATAATTGTAATGAAATTAATGTATCTTTAAACAAAACTTATTGGATAAGAATACATTTGTTTTGATTTAATAGGCCATGAATAATATGTGAAACAAACAAGCCACCTTTTTATTTGGAAAGACAAATATTTGAATTGAAAATGTCCATCTTACATTCAGACTCGCACAAAATAAAACAGTATAGTGAAGTTGTCCAATGACACCAGTAACTATATTCGACAGCAGTAATAATGAAAAGAATGAGATTGGATGGAGGATGAGAGCTACTCTCTACAAAGTTGTGGGTGGCTCTTAAAAGAGCCTTTGGATCGTCCAGCAAAGTGTAACTATTTTGCTTTGGTGGCCTTCTCGGTTTTCTTGGGCAGTAGAACAGCCTGGATGTTGGGCAACACGCCGCCCTGAGCGATGGTCACTCCGCTCATCAGTTTGTTGAGCTCCTCGTCGTTGCGGACGGCCAGCTGCAGGTGACGGGGGATGATCCGGGTCTTCTTGTTGTCGCGGGCAGCGTTTCCGGCCAACTCCAAGATCTCAGCGGTCAGATACTCCAGCACGGCCGCCAGGTAGACCGGAGCGCCAGCACCGACTCTCTGGGCATAGTTGCCCTTGCGCAGCAGCCTGTGGACACGACCGACTGGGAACTGGAGACCGGCACGAGATGAACGACTCTTGGCCTTAGCCCTGGCTTTTCCACCCTGTTTGCCTCTTCCAGACATGGTTTCAGCTTTTGGCTTGATACAAACTACTAGGAAGTAACCACACTGCTCTGCAGCGCTTATTTGAAGCCTTGCGGGAAAGATCTCATTGGTCACCTTGCACCCGAAATCTTTCGTCCAATCAGAAGGAAGTATACCAGTGAAACACCACAGCAGCAGTGTGTGAAGGTGTTCTATGTGAGGAGGCTCCGCCCCATAGGTGCTAAGCTCCTAATGGTAAACAGTCTACCTCTACTCCTCCTCCACTCCACCTCTACCTCTACTTCCACTCTACTCTTCCTCTACTCCACCTCTACCTCTACTTACCTTTTACTCCCCCTATACTCCTCCTCCTCTACTCCACTCTACTCCTCCTCCTCTACTCCACTCCTCTTCTCCTCCTCCTCCACTACTCCTCCCTCTCCTCTACTCCTCCTCTCCTCCTTCTCCTCCTCCTCCTCCTCTCCTCTTCAATCTCTACTCCTTTTGGTAGAAGCTCGTAATGGTATACAATCTAACAATACAATCTAACTCCTCCTCTACTACTCCTCCTCTACCTCTACTCCACTCCTCTTGACTCCTCTCCTCCTCCTCTACCTCTACTCCTCTTCCTCTTCCTCCTTTTCTTCAGCTGCTCCTCTCCTCCTCCTCTACTCCTCCTCCTCCACTCCACTCCTCTAATCCTCCTCTGCAAAGTTTCAAAGCAAAAGAAAACCCACTGCAATGGCAGGGTTGGATTTTTTTCACTTTGCCATAGAACAAACCAATCACATTTTTTGAAAGGTCTCGTCGTGTAGGTTAACATATGTAAGTTTAGGAGATTTCAGCAGACCCCAAACCAAGATATTGACCTTTGAACCCTGCCCAGAGGTCACCTTTGGATCCCTACATCTCAGTAATTAAAAGAGCAACCGAAATAAGGTCAACTGTTGTGGACAGCTGGACAGGTACTTTTAGAGGGGTCAACAGGGGGCGTCACTTACAACCACCTAACATATAATTCAGGGATTTGAAAATTACATATGTAAATTCTGACCAAAATAACAGGTGTATTCCCCGACCAAAATAACTCCTTGTAACACATGCATGTTGTTTTTCACCAATACCTTATTTTCTTTTATAGGTTCACAATGATATAACTACCTTACCCATGAGACCAGTGCATCAAGGTGCATAACAACATGGTTCAGAATTGTAGTTGGCTAGGGTTTGTGTTTGAAAGGTTTTTTAATATTTGAGAAAATATAACGCAATGAATATTATAATTTGTTTTTGCTTCTGTAGAAGCTACAAGTCTGTATGATATCAACCTTGTTGTTAGAAAAACATGTTTTATTTGCAATGTCAAGTACTGAACTACCCACAATCCTAAGTGGAACCACGACATCTCTGACTGATGGAGCTCGCTGTTACCACGGAAATGTTGACCGCACTGGCTGTTGGGCACATTCAAATTTTCAGCCAGGCGCGAAAACCCTGATAATTATATCCAGTTAAATTGTATTTATGAATGAAATTCATGCTGCGGATCTGACTCTGTATCCATATTCTCTCCCAATGTTGCATTGAATAGACCATTTCATAGAGAAAAAGCAAAACAAGTATCCGGTTCTAATTTTGTGATAGAATGAAATTTTAAGACATCCATGCACCCCACACCTCTCCGCGGTGACGTACTTTCATCAGGTTAGTTTTAGTTTACTTATCTGCCCGAAAGTATCTCGAAAGTCAAAGAAAAAGTGTGAGACTGACTCCATTCACTCCTGTGGTGAAATTCAGGTGAACAAAAACAGTGCAGGTCACAAGAGGTTAAAACAATAGCTGTACACATAAATTGTGTGTGTGCATATATTACACATATTAACACAGTCTACACATAGTGTATAAAATCATTTTACAAGTGAGCCCAATACAGGCAGGTGGTAGTTACACTAAAGTAAAGGACAGATAGCAACATCATGTAGTAAGAAATCTGTGATAGTACTAGTAAATATGCTGGTGCCTACATAAGTGTATATCCATATTGTGTAAGTATATCTATACACTGCAATCTGACATAGTAGTGGAAATACAGTGCAGTACTTTACAGTGATAACAATATCCCTGATGATACAATATACACATAGTAATAAGTGAGATAATAGTAATAGCACCAATAATAATGGTAGTACCGCTAATAATGTATAATTTCAACTACTTTCAAAAAACTTTAACTGAATGGGAGATGAAGGCAATGCTGAAGGTTTTAAAAGGAGGTAAGCAGAGGAATGGAGCCATACATCTCATCCTGTCCAATTGTTTTTATTGATTTATTGTTGTGGCTACGACACAAATTTCCATGTGTTTCCTCTGCTGTGGTCTGTACTGGCTGCTGGAACTAAACCATAATTTTAATAATCATAATTTTCTAATGTGATGCAGTTGAATACTTAATTGAATTAATACTTTACTCATTCTAGTAGTTTATAGGTGTTGTGATTGGGAATTGGGGAATTCTGACTTCTTACTTTCAAATTATTTAACCTCTTGATGTAATATGATGCAATAACTTACTCAAAGCCATGTACATCTAGTATAACAGATCAAATCTTAAACAATGACCATTTATACAAACAAGATGGTAAAAGCAGATCAGGTAGTCAGAACATTATTTTAAATGAGATGTGTCTGGTGTATAATGTGAAGTAAGATGTGCATGTTATGACTCTGCATATGGTGTCCTGTCTGTATTGTAAGATAACGTTAGATAAGTACTTCATTTATCCCCTGAAGTGGAAATTCAAGTGTTGTACAGTGGGGTAAGATAAAACATAGAGTAACAGGAGAAAGTACATTAAATTATTATAAATAATATACACATAGGCCTACAGTAAGCAAACAAACAGTCAACATTGTATCATTAAGTAATAAAAAAGCAGCTCAAACTCATAGCATAAATATTTAAATGAAATGCAAAAGAAAAATGTTGGTGTGGTTGTAAAAAAGGAGCAGCATGGAAGTATTATCAATAGCAGTATCAGCATTATAAGCGTGAACTGATAATAGTAGAATGATGTGGAGATCAGTCCTTCTATGACGTGTTGGGTGGTCCTGAAAAGGACCGTTGGTTCAGCACTACAGGCTGTGGTTACTTGGAGCTGGTGTACTTGGTGACGGCCTTGGTGCCCTCGGACACGGCGTGCTTGGCCAGCTCCCCCGGGAGCAGCAGGCGGACGGAGGTCTGGATCTCCCTGGAGGTGATGGTGGAGCGCTTGTTGTAGTGAGCCAGACGAGAGGCCTCACCTGCGATGCGCTCGAAGATGTCGTTGACGAACGAGTTCATGACTACCATGGCCTTGGAGGAGATCCCGGTGTCGGGGTGGACCTGTTTCAGCACTTTGTACACGTAGATGGCGTAGCTCTCCTTCCTGGTCTTTCTGCGCTTCTTTCCGCCCTTGGCGGCGGCCTTGGTCACAGCTTTCTTGGAGCCCTTCTTGGGAGCTGACTTGGCGGCTTGTTCAGGCATGATGATCGTGCAGCAACAAACAACACGAATGGAAAGCTGAGGGGCGGTGCTGCTCTCTATATAACACTCTCATGCAAAGCAGCCTCTGGGACTCCCTGAATTTCATTGGCCAGTGCTTGCATGACACATGGCACACACCAATTTAACTGTTTCCCGGTTATTTGCAATTCCAATGCTACGTTTATTTTAATGTATATGTATCACACTTTCATAATGTACTTAATAATATAATATACTATTCATTTTCTGCAACACATCAGAGACCAGATGGGATCTATTCTAACTGATGTATATTTCACTCAAACAGAGATTCACTAACACCATAGTTCCATTATTCCACCAATATTTAAAACTGTTTGTCAGAAGTCATATTTGTTCTTCTCGTGGGCTGCTTACAATCTCACTGTTTCCTGCAACATGTGCTGCTGTGTATGTTCTGCATGTTCATTTTAATAGTGGGTGTAGGTGTACTAGCTGTGTTATTCATGGATAAAATATAAAACTTAAAATAAAATAATGTACATTAAACACAATCCGTTGAGCCTGTGTTTTCCTCTTGGGAATAAATATGTTGTGATACAAGATGTATGTATGTATTTGTGAGTTGAATTTAACATCAAAAGCCATTTTTCAGTATATACACTGACATTGAGCAATTTGTATTTATATGTACAGCACACAAAGCAGTTGCAACAAAGGGTTTATGAATATGAGGTCAGAAAGTCACACATCATTTACACAAGGGGTCAGGCTCCTTAGAGGAGGTTTGGGGGGCCCTGAAAAGGGCCTTTGTTTAATTGGGTTGTTAGAGCGATTAACCTCCGAAACCGTACAGAGTGCGGCCCTGCCTCTTCAGGGCATAGACCACATCCATGGCGGTGACGGTCTTTCTCTTGGCGTGCTCAGTGTAGGTGACGGCATCACGGATCACGTTCTCCAGGAACACCTTGAGCACACCACGGGTCTCCTCGTAGATCAGACCGGAGATACGCTTCACACCGCCGCGACGAGCCAGACGGCGGATAGCGGGTTTGGTGATTCCCTGGATGTTGTCACGGAGAACCTTGCGGTGACGCTTGGCGCCTCCTTTGCCCAGTCCCTTTCCTCCTTTGCCACGACCGCTCATGTTTGCAGATCAAGTGGAAACAAGCTCTAACAACTTCTTGTGTCAGCCTGTTCATTTATAGCTTTCCTGCGGACGTAGAGGAGAGCACACTAGTCTGTGGTGCTAGTCATGCAGATATTGTTTCGTCATCACGTGCCACAATTCAAATTTGCGTGGGCTTCAGTCCTGTACGTCCGAAGTACAAAAAGCATTACACAACATTAAACAAAGCGAAACCAGGATCCCGCTTTTATTTTGTGAGAGTCAGAATGAAATTCTAACCTATCCATGCCACCCACAACTCCCCGCGGTGGCGTACTTTCATCAGGTAAGTTTGAGTTTACGTATCTGTGCCCCCTCTCCTACCCCCACGAAACTCAAAGAAAATCTGCTCATTCATATAAATTAACTGACTCCATTCACTCCTGTGGTGAAATTCAAGTTAAAAAAAAAAAAGTGCAGATCACAAGAGATTAAAACAACAGTTGTACATATTTATTGTGTGTGTGCATATATTACACATATTAACACAATCTACATATAGTGTGTGAAATATTTTACCTCGTGAGCCCAATACAGGCAGGTTGTAGTTACACGAAAGTAAAGTACAGATAGCAACATCATGTAGTGCGTAATAATGGCAGTACCACTAATAATGTATAATTTAAACTGCTTACATTTTTTTTAACTGAATGGGAGATGAAGGCAATGTTGAAGGTTTTAAAAGGAGGTAAGCAGAGGAATGGAGCCACACATCTCATCATGTCCAACTGTTTTCATTGATTTATTGTTGTGGCTACGACACAAATTTCCATGTGTTTCCTCTGCTGTGGTCTGTACTGGCTGCTGGAACTAAACCATAATTCATTCATTCACATCCTTTGTACGTTCACACATCACACTCTCAAGCAGTTTTCTGATGGGATGCAGTTGAATACTTAATTGAATTAATACTTTATTCATTTCTGGTACATTTCTTGATGTAATATGATGCAATAACTTACTCAAAGCCATGTACATCTAGTATAACAGATCAAATCTTAAACAATGACCATTTATACAAAGAAGAAGGTAAAAGCAGATCAGGTAGTCAGAACATTATTTTAAATGAGATGTGTCTGGCGTATAATGTGAAATAAGATGTGCATGCTATGACCCTGCATATGGTGCCCTGTCTGTATTGTAAGATAACGTTAGATAAGGACTTCATTTATCCCTTAAAGTTGAAATTCAAGTGTTGTACAGTGGGGTAAGATAAAACAGAGTAACAGGAGAAAGTACATTAAATTATTATAAATAATATACACAGGCCTACTGTATGCAAACAAACAGTCAACATTGTATTATTAAGTAATAAAAAAGCAGCTCAAACTCCTAGCATAAATATTTAAATGAAATGCAAAAGAAAAATGTTGGTGTGGTTGTAAAAAAGGAGCAGCATGGAAGTATTATCAATAGCAGTATCAGCATTATAAGCGTGAACTGATAATAGTAGAATGATGTGGAGATCAGTCCTTCTATGACGTGTTGGGTGGTCCTGAAAAGGACCGTTGGTTCAGCACTACAGGCTGTGGTTACTTGGAGCTGGTGTACTTGGTGACGGCCTTGGTGCCCTCGGACACGGCGTGCTTGGCCAGCTCCCCCGGGAGCAGCAGGCGGACGGAGGTCTGGATCTCCCTGGAGGTGATGGTGGAACGCTTGTTGTAGTGAGCCAGACGAGAGGCCTCACCTGCGATGCGCTCGAAGATGTCGTTGACGAACGAGTTCATGACTACCATGGCCTTGGAGGAGATCCCGGTGTCGGGGTGGACCTGCTTCAGCACTTTGTACACGTAGATGGCGTAGCTCTCCTTCCTGGTCTTTCTGCGCTTCTTTCCGCCCTTGACGGCGGCCTTGGACACAGCTTTCTTGGAGCCCTTCTTGGGAGCTGACTTGGCGGCTTGTTCAGGCATGATGATCGTGCAGCAACAAACAACACGAATGAAAAGCTGAGGGGCGGTGCTGCTCTCCATAAAACACTCTCATGCAAAGCAGCCTCTAGGACTCCCTGAACTTCATTGGCCAGTGCTTGCATGACACATAGCACGCACCACTAGGTTTCAAACTGACAAATTGAAGAGGCAGATTGGCGGTTGAACAGAGATGTGCTTGAATTAAACTGTTTCCCGGTTATTTGCGATCCCAATGCTAAGTTTTAATTGGGTTGTTAGAGCGATTAACCTCTGAAACCGTACAGAGTGCGGCCCTGCCTCTTCAGGGCATAGACCACATCCATGGCTGTGACGGTCTTTCTCTTGGCGTGCTCAGTGTAGGTGACGGCATCACGGATCACGTTCTCCAGGAACACCTTGAGCACACCAGGGGTCTCCTGGGGGATCAGACCAGAGATACGCTTCACACCGCCACGATGAGCCAGACGGCGGATAGCGGGTTTGGTGATTCCCTGGATGTTATCACGGAGAACATTGCGGTGACGCTTGGCGCCTCCTTTGCCCAGTCCCTTTCCTCCTTTGCCACGACCGCTCATGTTTGAGGATCAGGTGGAAACAAGCTCTAACAACTTATTGTCATGTTTTTTTGAAAAGAAAAAAAAAAAAAAAAAAAAAAAAAAAAAAATAATAATAATAATAATAATTCCATATAACATCCATACTCCCTGTTACTATAATCAACATGAGAAATAATAGACAGATGGACAGACATATAGATAAAACAATGGCATAATAATTACCAACAGAATCCAAGCTAACACTTGGTTTTGGTGTTTAATGTTTAACCAAGGTTATGACTCCAAAGCAATAGTGAATACTACTTAGGTTTTATATAAATGTATAGTCAGAATCTGAATAATGAAATATTGATCAATAGAATACTCAGAATCTGGCACCAATAATCACCATTGGTGAATTCCTAAAACGTCAATGCACCTGGTGAAATGAAATGATTGATTTGTTTACTGTAGATTTTGATGAGGGCTTAAGTGACAGTAAGGAGGGAATGGGCACACATACTAAGGACTACTAGTGGGTGTTATTGAAATATGATATTACAAGTAGTAGTATTACAATATTATTTTCCTGAATAGGGATATAATTAAATGGTGAATATAAGAAGGATAAAACTTAATATGACTAGAGCATCGAGCAATAATGTCTTTAACGGAGCGTGTGGTGGCTCTTAAAAGAGCCTTTGGGGGACTGTTGACCGGTGGCTTTAGGCGCGCTCTCCGCGGATGCGGCGGGCCAGCTGGATGTCCTTGGGCATGATGGTGACTCGCTTGGCGTGGATTGCGCACAGGTTGGTGTCCTCGAACAGACCGACCAGGTAAGCCTCGCTGGCCTCCTGGAGAGCCATGACAGCGGAGCTCTGGAAGCGCAGGTCGGTCTTGAAGTCCTGGGCGATCTCTCTCACCAGGCGCTGGAAGGGCAGCTTGCGGATCAGCAGCTCGGTGGATTTCTGGTACCGACGGATCTCTCTCAGAGCCACGGTGCCGGGCCTGTAGCGGTGAGGCTTCTTCACTCCGCCGGTGGCAGGGGCGCTCTTGCGGGCAGCTTTGGTAGCCAGCTGCTTCCTGGGAGCTTTCCCTCCGGTGGATTTACGGGCGGTCTGCTTGGTTCTCGCCATGCTGGACGAGGAGGTGTGGTGGGGCGGAGCGGGAGGGCTGAGCTTATATAGACAGTGCGGAGAGCTGCTCAACGCTGATTGGTCCGAGTCAGGAGCGTCAGAAATTCAAAACAGACCACGCCTCTTGAGCGCGAGGAGCCTGAGTTCGTGACGTAACGGTTCGAGTGTGGACTGTTGCGTTGAAACGTGCTGCGTGTTTATGACATGTTCATAAAAGTTTGTAGAAAGGAATGAACTTAGGGTCAACGTTCAAGATAATTTGTACTGTTAAGCGAAATTATAAAAGGGGAAATATAGGTATAATAAATATATGTATAAAAATGTAAATAATAACTACTTCATAACCATGTAACGTGAATCAAAAATATATATGTAGACAACAGGGCAAAATATATATACATGTATGCATGTATGTATGTACGTGTGTATGTATGTATGTATGTATGTATGTATGTATGTATGTATGTACGTACGTGTATGTATGTATGTATGTATGTATGTATGTATGTATGTATGTATGTATGTATGTATGTGCGTATGTACGTACGTATGTGCATATCTATGCATACATGTCTAGATGTTAAAATATGAATAAATGCATTTATAAAAACAGTATGTGTTGACATACACTGCTTGTTTGTATAATAATTATTATAGAGTAGTGAGTTGTCATTGCCTATGGGACAGCACCATAAGACTATGATAAGATAACATAAAGAATGGGGCAAAGCATTTGATGAGGAGCAGCTCTGTGAGACATTGTGTGTGGCTCTTAAAAGAGCCTTTTGGGGTCGTCGGGGTGAAGGCAGCAGAGTTACTTCTTGCCTGCCTTCTTGAGCTTCGCTGCTTTGGTCTTAGGAGACTTGTTTGCTTTCTGGGCCGCAGCAGGCTTCTTGGGTGACGTGCCCGCTGCCTTGGTGACTTTCTTCTGGGACTTCTTTGCAGTTTTCTTGACTGCAGCTTGCTTTACGGTGACTTTCTTGGCACCGACCTTTTTAGCGGCAGGTTTCTCGGTGACAGGTTTCTTGGCGGCAGGTTTCTTGGCGACAGGTTTCTTGGCGGCAGGTTTCTTGGCGACAGGTTTCTTGGCGGCTGCTTTCTTGGTGACAGGTTTCTTGGCGCCAGGTTTCTTGGTGGCTGCTTTCTTGGCGGCTGCTTTCTTAGTGGCTGCTTCCTTGGTGGCTGGCTTCTTCTCGGGCTTGTTTCTCTGGGTCTTGCTGAGTGTGAAAGTGCCTGAAGCGCCGTGTCCCGTCTTCTGATCCAGAATTCCGCTGACCACCATGGCCTTGATCACATTATTGACGCGAGAGTTTCTTCCCTGCATCTCGTATCCGCGGCCAGTCAGCTCCTTCTTGATGGCAGGAGTAGACATCCCTTTGCGCTCACCGGACTCGAGCAAAATCTGCACGATGAGCGTTCGGGCGCTGGGCCCCGCAGCCGCCCTTTTCCCTGCCGGTGCCTTCTTCGTCATTTTCTTCGCCGTCTTGGCCGCCGGAGAAGCGACTGCTTCCGCTGCTGGAGCCGCCTCTGCCATTCTTTCCTCGGGTCTCTGGCGCGATTTCCTCGAGTGTGACTGAACGGAACTGTTTGAAACGAGGAAATGGGCTGGACTTAAACGCACCATGAGAACCGCACAGACTCTACCTGCGGAATCTCTCCGCGGCACCACGTTGTGTTTTCTTCTGCGTGTTTTCCTCATAAAATACTCGTAGAAGAACAATAGTAATTATCCTAATTGAAATAAACAACAAGTCAACACGTTTACCTTTAAACAGAAGGTCTTGTTGGCGTCGAGGCTGTGAGCGTTTCCCCCGGATTCTCAAATCATGTCTGTTTCTCCGTGACTCGAGATTTACTCCAAGTGCATTTCCTTCGTCAATTGTATTTTATTTGATGAACAGTCACTGGTGAGTTACTAAAAAGGCTTTGCAGAGACACTGAAGGTGTTTGACAAAGCATTCAAAGTAAAACTTGTTTTTATATGTTGTAGATTGTGTGTAAAATGACTTTTAAGGCCACTGGTAAACACACACATGTTGAAACCGCACCAGACAAAGGGACACACTGGATGAACAACTCTTTCTCGGACTAAACAAATGACATTTATTCTGTTGTTTCACTCAATCTCATACATGACATGTTTGTACCAAAATAAAATGATTTTTTTTTTAATAATGATTTAACTTTATTGGTTTCACGCCCATGTTGAGTTTGTAGTTTCCCTGCCTGCAGTGAGACTCAACTTGCTGTGTCCGTCGATGTTCTTCTTTTAATGGTGAATCATTCTCATTTGAATTGTTCTGTTTTAACTTCGTTTTCTTTTCTGCAAAGTTCAGTTCAGTACTTACACGGCCCACGTATGAAGCAGGATGTGCCGTCAACCATCTTCTCATACTTCACCGGATGAATTAAATGGGGCTTTGAGTCTGTTTAAATACCTTTTTAAGAAGTAAAACAACAAACAAACAAACACATGAATGAATTAGGATTTCAAAGTAACAGCAAGAACATAAATAGAAACAGACGAAACACTTTACAAAGACAGTTTGATCCAAGCATGAGCGCTGCAAACCTGGAAGACCTGTTCCACAGCAATATGACCATATGTTGGTCAAATAAAAAAATTGCATGAACAGGAAGTAAAAGGAGGAGTTGTTACAATATGATTTGATCTTTTACACAGATTACTACTAGAGATACTGCAAGGTGCTTGAACATACAACTAGTATATGTTGATCTATATTACGAGTGTGAACCAATGTATAACTAGTATTTAAGGTGCAATCAAAGACGTGGACTGTGTGAGGTTCACAAAATTAAAAAAAATACATGTCATTTCTTTACTCCTCCTAATAGATCAATTGTTTCTATGTTCTTTAAGGAATTGAAACCCACACAAAGCCTCATGTAACCATGTGCTTTCCCTTCTTGGTTTTATTATTGCTATTACCTGCACCGGGACGTGAGTACTTTTATTTCCTTCCCTTTCATGTATAACTTGTTCTGGACTGATAATAAAAATATCCTCATCCAAATGACTTGATTTATCTCATTAAGTATTTGAGCATCAAAACCGGATTCCTGTGTAGTTATCTAGATCATTTTCATGGCATGCCCAGTGAATCTGTGGACATAATTACTGGGTACTTTATTTCCTTCCCTTTCATGTATTATTTGTTCGGGAATGATAATAAAATATCTTTATCCTTATCCAAATGACTTGATTTATCTGATTAAGTTTTGAGCATCAAATCCTGATTCCTGTGTAGCACCTGTAGATACGAAGCAGCACTTTGTAAAAGAAAGGTAAAATAAAATAATAAAAGGACAGACATAAGAAGTTCAGTCTCACTGAAGGCAGGAAAACAAACTCCATATGCAGAATATAGTATACGTTAAAGTAATGTATATATTATAATACCCAGTGTCTGCTTAAAGTTCAGAGTGGTATTTCCAAACTGGTTTTGGAAAAAGCTCTTACCTAGGTGCAAGTGTTTATTTATAATCGTTTATTTTATTTGAATAACTTCTATAACCTTGCGTACTACAACAGGGGTCTCAAACTCGCGGCCCGCAGGCCAATTGAGGCCCGCGGGACGATATTTTGCGGTCCCCTACTTGACAACAAAGTTTAGTGTTCGTGCGGCCCGCGCGTTTTTCTCACACGCACCTTATTGCCGAGTCGTTGACCTGGGCGTTTTATATATTTTTTTATCACTTATGGCCTACCATAGCTCAGGCTCGTGACAGCTTCCGGTGGTGTTTGTTGACAAGTTAGCCAACGCGTTAATCACTTGGTTGAAACGTGGTTCCGGAGTGACACTAAGTGGAAGGAAAATATAACCTGACACCCAGTGCAAGGTGCAGAGGACTCAGGAAGTGAGCGGACTCAACAAGAGTAATCAGTGACCTAATAAAGACAGCATCGCGTGTCTTTATTAGGAAAGGGAAAAGAAGTTGTACTTTTTTTTTTTTTTGGAATACTTGAAACCCTTTCTTTGTGGAATACTTGATGCGGCCCGGCCTCACCCAGACTCTACCTCCAGCGGCCCCCAGGTCAGTTGAGTTCGAGACCCCTGTACTACAACCTGTTGGTCGCAGTACATCTTCCAACCGCTAGACGCGGTCGTGAGCATCCCTGTCAGCGAGCAGCGCGAACGATGCGAGCGGCGAGGAAAAGCCGCCCGGCTGAGACCTTGAATGCGGAAGTGGCGTCTACACGCAAGCGGCGTATCACCCCGTCGCAGCGGCTCGGCGCACACACCGTTAATGGTCCACTAAGGTAGTTTTTGAGGCAGAGTGTGCCTTGCTTTTATGACCGTTTTGGGGCGCTGAATTTATAATATATATATATATAAAAAAGGATTTAGTGAGACGGTGAAGGTGTCTGTCAAACAAATAAAGTGGGGGAAAAAAAGTAAAAGCGAAGCTTCTCAAACGCACGTTAGAAAGCGGACAGGTCGGATGACTGGACGTAACTGAGCTCTCTTCCTCGGACCAAAGAATTGACAATTATTGTGTTATTTTAGTGCATCTCATACACTACACGTTGTACCGACGGGTTATGGGATCGATTTCACTCAACTTTATTCATTGTTATTTAACGTTAAGTTGAGTTTATTGTTTCCCGACCCGCAGTGATACTGAACTTCCTCTGTATTTTATGTGTTCTAATAGTGAATCGTTCTAATGTTAATTAATAGAGTGCTGCCAGGGTAGCCAGTGTTATGTTATCATTCCTACCCAAGTTCAAGTTCAAGTTCAAGAAATTATTTGTCACATACATACACATACGGTCGTACATATATGCAGTGAAATGTCATGACACCCGGTGATTACGCACAATAAGCTCTATAAGCTCCAAAAATACAAAAAATTCTCAAAGTGTAAACTGGAGCGCGGATTCCCATAGAGGTCCATTAAAAATTTGTATTTAGTGAAAATATTTAATTTCCAAGCTGGTATGCATCAACCGCATTAAATGGATGACGTGTGCTCCTCACGTGGATTACTGACTTATATTAACGCATGAATACATTTTAAACCCCCTCAACAAATGAAACCTCACTTATGTAAATAAAATAATATCGTTCCAGCAGGCAAACAAATATCACACCCAGGAATAGGCTTTTTATTTGTATATAATATAATATTTTTTAATTATCTTGTAGACCCCACACACTGGCTCGATTGAAGGCCTCTGGGGAGCAGTGTTCAGTTGGTTGCGATTGGCAATCTCACCGCGAGATGCCACTAAATTCTACACACTGCACCTTTAAAGATGATGCAATATGAATTAAAGCTGCAAGCGATCTCAAAGGCTATTTGTGCACGCAAACGTCCCCAACAGTGACTGCCTATTCCGAAATCAATCGATTCTAATGATGTAGGTATTGTGTTTGGGGAAAGGGAGCCTTTAACACACTCTTTGAGTATTAGGGGCTGCAACGACAGCTTCAGCCAGTAGATGTCAATGTGGAACCAGCAGTTTTGTTGCAAAACAAATGTTTTTAATTTCTCAAACTTGCAATCGCTAGTACGTAGTAATATTATTAGTATCAAAATGAATGCTACTCAGTAATGTAATGTAAATATGTTTCATTATATAGGGAAGTATGGTACTTGTATTTTACATATTGACTTGGATCGGCTGTGACATAGTGTACAATTTAAGAATAGACCTCAGATGTGTAAGATTTACTCTTTCGAGAGAGCAGAATCGTTCCTTCAAGCGTACTGTTGCTTTTACTTTCACAAATAGTCGCAGCGATCTAATGGCTCCAATTGCTCTAAAATGAAGCATTGTCACCTTCACGCAACAAGATGGCAGCACAGGCATTGGAGAGGGGGTTTCTTTTGTTGTGCACTTGGGAAATACCCAAAGGGAAATATCCTTCTGCCATCTTTAATATCTTTATGTAAGCCTTGGTCTTCTCATTATCAACCAAAAGTACAAGTAATCTATCAAATTATGTTGTCTATTATTGTCCAAGCATTTTTTGGTGGACTACCCCCACCCCCTTTTTCCAACACCTTATAAATGTAGGTCCTCATTACTTGTTAGGTGTTGTGTTCAATTTCAATCCGGTCTTATGAGTTATTCTTGGCATTATTAAATTACGTCCAAAGCTCTTCAGTGTTTTTCCAACAGCGCCACGTGCAGGGCAATTGTCTGTCTGTCTGCTTGTGAATTCAGTCAAAATGTGAGAGCAGAGGCCGAGGGGGTGAACAGCACCACTGCAGTGAAGGGAGATTTCCCTATTTCCTTCAACTCCCTCACGCATTTTCCCTGCTGGTCATCACCGCTGTGGCCCGGCGTTTCCTAGCAACTCCCAAACAGTTCAATCATTGTTTTGACAACATCCACTCCCACGGACATTCCAGCGGCAACTGAATTTATACCAGTTGCAGACTTTTTACATTTTTACTTTTATTTTGGTTGGCCGTTGGAACTTGGTCTCAGTGATATAATTACTTTGTGTATTTTAGTTTCCCTCTGGCAGGCTAAAACTGTATTTCCGGTGCTCGGAAGTCAAATGAAAGTGGGAGATAGCTGGTCTGATATTTTGAGTGTGAAAGTGTGTTTTATACCGTGTAAGTACATTGTTTTTCCCAACTCTATGCAATAAAGTAGTTCCCGCTTGTTGGTTGGGGCCGTCATGGTGACACGGTGTCAAAATGTCAGATGTCAGACTTCCTATTGAAGTCAAGAGAGGAAATGCACTTTTATTTTTTTACCTTCCAAGTGGGGGAGAAAGAAAAATGGGTTTCTCGTATTACATTTAGTTTGGAAACAAAATTTTCCACCGTGGACTGGACTGTTAAGGAAGACCATAGAAGAATCAAGCAATTCTTACATTTAACCTGTTTGTGTTACCGTATCGTTTTTATGCATAGAGATTAGTACACGTATGCATATGTGTGCATGCTTAGCTGTTTATGTGTGTGTGGCCTAATGTTTATGTGGTTCCTTGTCATCTGCAAGAAGGTACAACGTGGGCCGTCCAAACCCCAAATACACATGGAGCCGGTTCACGAGCGGAGATGCCGTAAACGTAAATCAACTTTTAATGAGTAGTCTCTCTCGCTCTCTCTCGCTCTGTGTGAAACATTCCCCAGTCTCTGGGGATTTCATGCCTGTTATGTAGCCACCCCGGTCTATAAATACCGTCGTCTTTTCAAAGACAAATTTAAATGAAATACGGTAAATAAAGCCGTTTGAAATGAAAAGCTTTTTTTTGTCAACAACCCCCAATTGCACTCAAGAATCTTCTCTCAACAAAAGCTGATAGGTTGTGTTTCCGTTTCGGTACTGATTGAAAGTAGGTATCAACAGGTTATGGCTAGACGGCTCGGCATACGGAAATAAATCCATCCCAAACAAAGAACCGCTCACACACGCCTCAGGTAATGATAAAGACATCAGTTAAGGACGGTGATAAAACATTGTGATAGCGCTTCGTGACACTCTTCTGATGTGGTATATATCACCTTTTTTTGTTTTGTTCATGTCATAAACTTAAACTGACATAGCATTAGATATGACAACAGTGTATGATATTACCCCCCCCCCCCCCTTTTTTCTGTTCTTGAGTGACTCATTAAAAGGAGTTGTTTGACTTTCAGACGCTTCATTTTATTCAGTTGGTTTAACGTGCGGTGAGCGGGGGAGGAATTGCAGTGAGCGATTAACGAGGGTTACTTGATTTCAGTTTGTGAATCGAGGATTAACTCACTCGCCCACTCTCTCTTTCGTAAGACTGGCTCCCGAGTCAGTTACAATAGTTGTTTGCGACGAACCAATCTTTTGCAAGCCTTGCATCGCTATTAGTAGGCCATAAAATGAGCGCAGTTATTGTATAAATATTGGTGACATTTTTAGCGATTAACAGCATAGTGGTGTTGCCCGTGGGATTATTTCATTGTAAATTGTGTGACACGGCAGTAAAAAGCTTGGGAAACACTGTTTGAGGGGTTTGCGTGATTGCACATCCTATTTGCATTCAAAATTTACAGTGCACAGTGTACTCAAAACTTAAAACAATATGTCATGTTAAAGGTTTGCAGCAGACACCAAAAACTAACATCTCTCCCACTGAGTCCGATTCGCTGTGTGGTTCCTGGCAGAACAGTTTATTAGATTCTTCAGCACGGAGGAGGTTGGCCCGATGTGAACCAAAACTCTCTCAGATTTACTAAAACATATTACCCGCTGCAGGCAGGACGAGGCCAAGCTCTGAGCCAGGCTGGGAGTCAGGACTGAGTAATGAAAGATCAGTATTGTCTGAATTTGTGGATGAATCGCACTTATTGGACTGGAGGTTTAGAGGCAGACACTACGGCCATTGTCCAGCTTGATGGGGAGGATTCTAACTGTAAGCGTTGCTTATTAGCATCTGTGGAGTGATCGATCGTCAAATTATAGTTGGTTTTTTGTCGTATGTTCACTTGTGCCAATGCATACGTGCGTCATTGGTCCAGCCTGCAGATTCCTCCGCGCATGGGAGTTGTTTGCTGTTGCATCGCTGTGCGAATCCCCCCGCGAAAAGGGGAACGCTGTCGTTGTTACACAACACAGGACAAGAGAGTTATGTTCTCCCACGCTCACCCAGTGGATTTACAGTCTGAGAGAAAAATGGCCAATAGCAAAGCGCCTAAAGCAAAGCGTTTCCTAGGAAAGTAAATCACCTGATTAGCTGACGGTAGATCAAACACTGTTTCATACATACATACATAAATACATATGCACCGATCAACCACAACATTAAAACCACTGACATGTGACGTGAATTACATTGCTCATCTCGTTCCATCGGCACCTGTTAAGGGGTGGGATACATGAGGCAGCGAGTGAACAGTCAGTGCTTGAAGTTGATGTGTTGAAGCAGGAAAAATGGTCAAGCGTAAGGATCTGAGCCACTTTGACACGGGCCAAATTGTGATGGCTGGACGACTGGGTCAGAGCATCTCCAAAACGACAGGTCTTGTGGGATGTTCCTTGTATGCAGTGGTTAGTACCTACCAAAAGTGATCCAAGGAAGGACAACCGGTGAACCGATGACAGGTTCATGGGCGCCCACGGGTTCATTCTTGCAGCCTGTCTGGTTCGATTCCACAGAAGAGCTTCTGTAGTCTTCAGCTTCAGCATTAACTTCTGAAAAAGTTAATGCTGCTATGATAGAAAGGTGTCAGAACACACATGGCATTGGAGCTTGCTGCACATGGGGCTACATAGCTACGATCAGGTCAGAGTGTCCATGCTGACCCCTGTCCACCGTCGAAAGCGTCAACAATGGGCACGTGAGCATCAGAACTGGACCATGGAGCAATGGAAGAAGGTGGCCGGGTCTGATGAATAATGTTATCTAATACATCATGTGGAGGGCTGGGTGCGTGTGCGTCATTTACCTAGGAAATAGATGGCACCAGGATGCACTATGGGAAAAAGGCAGGCTGGCGGAGGCAGCGTGATGCTCTTGGAAACTTACTTTGACAGGTACCACCTACCTAAACTTTGTTGCAGACCAAGTACACCCCTTCATGGAAACGGTATTCCCTGATGACAGTGGCTTCTTTCAGCAGCATAATGCGCCCTGCCACACTGCAAAAAATGTTCAGGAATGGTTTGAGGAACATGAAGAGTTTAAGTTCATTCTAAAATGGATATGAAATGAATCAAACACGGATATTTCTGTCTATTTTTGCGCCAATGTCCAGCGCTTCACCGCGTGTTGCATCATGCTGGTAAAGGGGCAAATATTAGCGGCCGACCTGCGTGTCCTTTTCCCATCGGAGCCGATCGGAACTAGAGCCGATGAAAACCTATGACTGTGATCATTTCATATCCGATTTAGAATCCAAAATCAAAATCAGAAGTTAATGACTTTTTCCCGGCATGGGGGACCATGAAACATTTTGAGTGTGGGCACCCCACGCTCCCCGCTGGGCTTCGAGCCACTCCAGCACCCCCCCAAGCCAGTCTCGGAACGTGAAGAACATCTCCTTCCCCCGCCGCCGACGGACCAATGTGCGGTGTGCGGCCACGGATACCCCATGCTGCTCTTACTGTGGTGTTGAGTCGTTCACGAACGATCCGATTCTCCTGAACGGTTCTTTTGTAGGAACGAAGGCAACAGTGTCCCACCGGGCGATGAGACATTTTTTTTACGTCACTATTTATTTCCCAATCACACTGGGACCATGACACGCGGCCTTTCCTGGCATGTTTGTGACATCAAAGGTGACACCCAGGGCAGGGTGCTCGGGGCTTTCCTGTGGCCGTGGAGTGTCTGTGACTGTGGGACTCAGGGGTGGCTTTGGGGGCTTTTCTGCTGCTTGGAGGCGCTGCATTATAATACCGACCTTATACACCAGAACTAATTGGGACAAGTCCTGTACACTCACCGATGGACACTTCACAAGGACACACACACACACACACACATACACACACACACATACACACACACACACACACACACACACACATACACATACACACACACACACACACACACAGAAACACATACAGGTGGTCTCATCACAGGCACACACACACCACCAGCATCTGCTTTGATCACACCCCAACACCCTCCTGGTTGCATCCCTCTCCTTTTCCTCCTCATTTGCTGCCATAACTGTGACAGGAAGAGGCCACGTGCCCAACTGCTGTTCCACCTTTCCAGGACCTAATTAACTCCGTTTTTTTCTTCCGATGTTTGTTTTTCAATGTACATGTTGCTGTTTGTTTCTATGTTTATACAGCTGGGGGGGAAAAACTGCATTTCTCCTGGCAATGGGAATGGCGGCGATCGCTTATTTTTAGCAGGTTTACCCACGTTTAAAAATAACTAGGCTATACCCGCTAATTCTGGTATAAAAACGGTGTTGCACGGTCATTTGTCCTGGGGCCGAAATCCGAGTGTAAGCTTTCGCACAAATGATAATTGCCAGATGTTAGCGGTGTTACCGGGTTTTTGTGCAGTGGGAAAGTGGTATTACAGGACTTAAAGGATCTGCTGCTAACGTTTTGGTGCCAGATACCACAGGACACCTTCAGAGGTCTTGTGGAGTGTGTGTGTGTGTGTGTGTGTGTGTGTGTGTGTGTGTGTGTGTGTGTGTGTGTGTGTGTGTGTGTGTGTGTGTGTGTGTGTGTGTGTGTGTGTGTATACATTATGTGTATATATATATATAGTAATATTTGTATATATATACAGTATATATCTATATGTGTGTGTGTGTACACGTGCGTGCGTGCGTGTGATATTCTTTTGAAAATACAAATTAAACTTATATATTCCTTATTTTGATGCAGGAGAGCTAACATTATAAAAAAAACATGTTATGTTCAATATATACTGTGTATATATACTGTATTTACAGTATATATTTGCACATACTGTACAGTGTATACTGTTTATGCTCAGCTGATATGTTTTAGGCTGATTCTGTGCAGGCCTGAGTCTGAGTCATGCAAACAGTTCATGTGAGAGACTTGGGGTGGCAGTACAGCATCAAAATGAACGGCTGTTGTGGTGATACTCTCCATTATCTGACTGCAGTTTCATCCACTCCCCCCCAATCCCTCCCTCCTTCCTGCTCTCCGCCTCCCATGTCTCCTCTTTCGGGCCAGCTAAACCGGGCCTCGTGAGGCTTCCCAGTGATTGCGGCTCACGGAAATGTCATCCGGCTTCATCGTCAGGACGAAAGACGTGAAGCCGAGAAACGCCCCACTCCCCAACCCAACCCCCACTCTCCCACCTTCGTGCCGGATACCGATTGTTCCTGTTGGACTCCCTTCCCTTGAGAGAAAACCGTGTAAACCGTATGTCCTCTTGCTTGGGGGGGGGGGGTTGAGTTGAGAAAACAGTGATTATAGGATCTACCTTTTTTATAAACCATTACAAGAGTTGAGACAACTGCCAAATGTGCGGATTTTCAACCTAGTCTCGTGTTGCTGCATATCTCCTGTGTTAACCATTGCCCAGGGAGGAGGTGTAGAGGAGTGATATCATGTAGGCCCTGCTGACAGGAGGGGGAATTTATTTTATTTTATTTATTTTTTTACTTTACTCCGATCAAATTTCAAACATTCCCCATCACTATTATGTCATGGATTTGATCTAACCCGTTAATGGAACGTTTATTTGTGTTTTGGGTGCCACAGCCACCAGTGGTTTGTAATCTAAATCTTATCTTAAAAAGTCCTTATCTGTCTGTGACAAGTCCAGGCATCTATCAAGGATCCCTGTTCCTTTGTCTGCAGACTGCAGACAGCACAATCACTTTAAGGCTGTAGTCTCCATTGTCCTCCTCTAAATCTCTGGATTACTAAGAGATTACGCAGATTGTCAAATTAAGCCCCACGGTGATGTCACTCTGACCATAATAATATTTTTTCAACACACCTTAAATGACACAGCTTTTTGCAGCCAATTTGGGGATTGAAACAATCTGTAATTAGGAGTAGCTGTGTTTAAATGTTCAGCTAATCCTGTGTATTAATGCGGGTCGAGCGATGGTTCTCAGATAATTTTCTTCCCAGGTCATTAGGTAGGAGCTAGGCTTGGGCGAGTCCTTTTATTTTTCAAATGTAATGACCTGTAACGCGCAATTCAAAGTGTGTGCGAATACGAACTGGTTCTCTGCATCGCCGCTTTAACTGTGCCCAGTGCATTTCTCCCCGTCTGGAGCAGAGACGCTGACCGGGAGGGGCTTTCTCCAGGATAATTACACAGTCTGATCCTTTTATTTTGCCATCCTTTTAAAAGGTCAAATCAAGTGGTTGTTTTAACCGAACCGCCGTGCTACGGCTGGGGAGACCCGGTGCTCCGTCCCGGGTCGCGCTTGCAAAAACGGCAAATTACTTATTTTACGTCCTTCGGCTTGCCGGTTGCGTCCGGTTTGAAAACCGAAATAATTCTATATAGGATTGCAGAGGGAGAGGAAGAAAGCTGCGCAAAGCGCATCCTGCCCAGCCAATCCCCATCTCCATATCAACAATCACCGGTTGTTGGGCCGACAGTGACCGGTAGGGACATTTTAACATATCACCCAACCCTGGCAGGAGCTGGCCAAGCACACATAGGTGGGCATTTCTATTGTATTTATTCCTAGGGTACTGTCTGCTTTTATTGCTGTATTTCCCAGTTGGAAATACAATGCATTCAGTACATTCTTAATGTAGCTTAACAAGGTAAAACATTTTTTTCCATTGATAAAGATTGTGCTTGGTGCTTGGGGATAGGCAGACTCAACAAAGTGTCGCCGTTTGTCTTGACGGACTTTTCTGTCCACACAGCGGCTCATGATTGTGTCGGCATCCAAACTATATCGCAGATCTTTTCCTTTTCCTGCACTCTCTTGCCAGAGTTGGAATGCCATGATGATGCGAGACTCTTCTCTTCTAACCCTAACCCTAACCCTAACCCCCTCTTATAAGGAAGAGCTCTTTGGAGCTATGCTTTCATTTCTGACAGGGAAGGGAGGGGAGCGGTAAGTCTATCCTGAGGTGAGCCAACTCCCCAGAGACACACCACATTAGGTGAAGTCAGACCAAAACAAATGTCTCTCAAATGAGCTCACCCCAGGAGCCTCCCCTCCTCGGCTCCTACCCGGATCCCACACCACTGGCCCCCACTCAAAGAGCATGAGAAGAGGTCTCTTTAAAGGCCTGCTTACGTAACAACATGGAAACCGGGCCAAGAGCATAGTTTAGAAGTTGTCACCCTTTAACTGGCAATGGATAAACTGTCTGGTATTCACCTCCCTCCCTCTCTATTCTTCCCCTTCACTTATTTGATTTGTTGTTGTGGGTCAATATGCAGAGTATGATTACATCAGCAGAGAAAGAAACAATGAAAAACATGACTCAACTTGTTAGCTCTCACCTGTGATCGGAGGCCACGGATAGAGAAAATCCATTTGTTTCTCACGCACCTGTACTGCGTCAAGGGGGATATGTTAATAATTACTTGACTATTGTATAAAAAAACTCCAACAAGATATCATAATGCACTAAGTCTGCCACACCTCACACACACAACCACATTCAGGCGGGTGGGATTCCTCGCAACTGTGTGACCTTCACCCGCATTTTGCAGGAGCCCTCCTCCTCCCGCTTCAGTGAGAGATATGAGCAGTAGCTTCAGCAGTGGCAGTGCCTTTTTTGGTCATATCAGAGGAATGGCTTGCCAAATAAGTCGGCCGCTGGGGAGGAACACGGTGGACTCATCAGTAAGATGTAATGCTGCTGCTTGACCTGCTACTGGCAGCATTCCCCGTTCCTTAGAGAAGGGCTGGCGAATTTCCTATTTTTTTCATACTTTTTGGTTTATTTATTATTATCATTATTATTATTATTTATTATTATTATTATTATTATTATTAGGGGTCCAACCCCTGCTGAATCCCTTTTGTCATTGCTCGTCATTTTTCTTATCTGTGCTTTTCGGGCGAAAACTATCTGAAGCACGACACTGACAGTACGCAGAGACACGGTGTTGAGGTCTCGTTAGAACCGGGACGTTCCAGACATGTTGTCGTTTGAGTTTGATCAATATCGATCTCTATTTGGAGCAGAATTTTGTGAAAAACTGTGGGAATTTCAGGAGTTAACCACAACAGATAAGAAAACATAATCGGGGACAGTGCACCTTTGAGGCACGGTTGAGTTCCCGTTACAACAGGGACATCACAGACATCTCTGGTCCAAGTTTCATCTATATCGATCCACATTCGGACCCGGAATTAGTGAGAAACCGATGAAATTTGACCGGAAGGAGCCCAATGTTTGTGCATCGCCAATATGGCAAGATTCTAAAACGTCTGGTTGGGTGATGGAGTGAGATGAGTTTGTGGAGTAAGATGCTTTGTGAGATCATCATCCAATTACTTATGTATACATGTATGTTCAGTATGCAGGTTGCGGCTATGAACCCACATTCGTGCCGTGCAAGCTGTGTGGGGTAGACTCTATAGAGCTTGCGAACTGTGTGTGTGTGTGTGTGTGTGTGTGTGTGTGTGTGTGTGTGTGTGTGTGTGTGTGTGTGTGTGTGTGTGTGTGTGTGTGTGTGTGTGTGTGTGTGTGTGTGTGTGTGTGTGTGTGTGTGTGTGTGTGTGTGTGTGTATCGCCTTACCTGTTTGGCGTCGCTGGGGCTTTTTGTTTGATATTTTATCTCGTTTGTCCTTTTTGCGCATCCTGCCCCTCCTTATTTTGCGTGTTCGAGCCAACACACAAACTGTAGGAGTCGAAAACAGTCCAAAAAACATTCCGCGTTCGTGACCTCACACATGGAGTTCGCTTACAGCTCCAGAGCAACACGTCCGTGTCGTGTCCCTTTTTTTCTTTGTCCGAAAAGTTTCAAAAGTTTATAAAATGTCTCTGAGGGACATGCAGTGTTTAATGAGTTTTAATGGAACAGTGTCGTTGGGAACATCCACACGGAGTGATTTCCTTCCACAGAGACACCGTGAGGCGGGACTCTGTGGACTACAGGTAGTAGACAGCCGCCTTCTAATTTTTAGGATAAAGTCATACAAGTGTATCCTTGTGCGTTCATAGGAAACTCTGAAAATGTAACTTGTTTTAGACATAATGCTTATGTAAAGAGGAGCGACAACACAAACTGATGCTAAGTTCCTTGGTGTAGATAATGGACACCTTGTATTACTGCCTGCATCTATATTTGTTGTTTTAATTACAATTACTATTATTAATATTATTATGTATGTATTTATTTATTTATTTATTAAAAAAAACAAAAAAAAAAAAACATTTACATTGTATTTATGTATTTATTTGCTTATTAATTTATATTGGAATTGTATTTATTTATTATTAGAATTAAAAAAACAAGAGTTTCATTATGTTAGATGCTGTGTCATGACTGCTGTGAATGTCTGCCATCCATGGCATTTCAGATATTACGTACTAGCTTTTCCCAGACAATGCGAGACACATAATGGAGAGACACAGAAACAGCTCACGTCAGGCTCATGTAGAAATACAGCAGCAAGTTGCTGAAGGGAAAAAGTAAGATTGCGTCCCTTTCCTGTCAATTAGTCAAGTTGGTAGAAATAGCTCCCCCAGGACTGAGTGCTGAGCTGGAGAGGATGCTGCGGAGAATGGGGGGTGAAGGGCGGACGTGCACTGAAAGATTTTTCGATAACACTTGGCTGCACGCTAGCCGAGTTAAGCTTTGTGTAGTGATTTCGGAAGGTTTTAGAAAATGTGTGTGTGTGTGTGCGTGTGAACGTGTGCGTGCGTGTGCGTGTGTGTGTGTTTGTGAACGTGTGTGCATGTGTGTGTTAAGGGTCAAGCGGATGCAATGCATGACTGCTGTGCAGGGGGCCGTAACGCCGGGAGATGAATAAAGAAGTAGGGAACAGAGAGGTGCGAGTGTGATGACAGACATGGGACAGAGCGCTGTTAACACTTTGGCCCGGCCGCCGACCCACACACACACACACACACACACAAAGATCCACATGAATACCAAGTGGGATGGATCTCAATGACACTCCATCACATTGCGTTTGTATCTGTTTTGGTAGTGGCCCGTACCAAAGATATCTGACCCAATATCACTGCCTCCCCGGTCGACTTTCCTTCACACTTGGGCAACGAGGGCATGAACACACATTTACAACCACACGCAGCCATAGAAAACAGCCTGTACGGTTCAAACGGCACAAACATCCCGCTGCTTCCCCACCTGGCGTCCGGCTGTGAGCCGTGCGATCCCCCCTCTCTCTCCCTCATCTGAAAAACCAAACAAGTCCACGGTTCATCATTTGTCACCGTGTTTACCATTTACCACCGTTTGACATTTCCTTTTCGCCGGACGGCGCCATGGCAACAAGGCGGTAAACAGCAACATTTAGAAGACTACCAGGAACCCCCAAATGACTCTTGCCTCTGGTACTGTCGAGGGTTGGCCAATGAGGTGAATCCCAAGCCCATTTCCTCCCTCTGCGTTCTCACACTGAGGACATATATCAGGTTTGCGCTCACAGGGGGCCTCCAGTTAGAGAAAGAAAAAACACATACAGGGAAATAAAGGCGCTCGGTTTATATCCACAACGTGTCCCTCTGAAAGAGATTCCTCACGGGGACTTTAATAGTCACAGGGCAACAGACAAGAGGTGGCTCCGCCGTTCTGCTGGGCCGCGAGCCACCACCAAACGAAGGAAATATAATATCTGAGTGTCTGTCCTCTCACTTAGCAGCTCATTATACCATTTTAGGCTCGGTAAGGCAGTGCCTCTCAACCTTAATTCTCCCACGGCACACTTTTTTACAATTAACCACTAAAAATGTCAGATCATGTTTAACTGTGCTTATTATTATGGCCTACTAATAGTGATGCACGGCACGCGAGCGATTCGTTCCGAGCGAACAAATCTTTGAAATAGCCGGAACGGTCCAAGAGTCAAACCTTTCATCACCACGAACGGACGCTTTCAGAGTGAAACCTGTTCTGCTGGAGCTGGTGTTCTCTCTGGAACGGATGCATTAAATGAATTAGGGCAGCCTTGCAATTATGATCTTACAACACAATAGAAACCTTTCCATCAGCCAATGTTGTGGAACTTGGATCCCCGCGCACATCTCTTCACTTTAACAAACGCCAGCTGGGGCGTTAAATGAGACTCAAGCTTCAAAACAACCCTTGTAAAAATCCCCAAGATGAATGGCGGGTGGGTTTCGGTGCCAACTTTTTAAAGACGATCCTCAGCACCCGGGATCCTCAGCACCCGGGATCCTCAGCACCCGGGAACCCCTGCGTGGTGTCCGGTGTCATTCATCCTCCCTCTCGAGCGAGAATGAATTCCACACGGAGAAAACAGGAAGCAACCTTTTGTCAAGATTGTGCTACACGGGGCCTTTTGTAAGTTAAGAGTTCCGTCCCCGCCGCAGGAAAAATAGGACCCTCTGCAGGTGTGTGTGTGTGTGTGTGTGTGTGTGTGTGTGTGTGTGTGTGTGTGTGTGTGTGTGTGTGTGTGTGTGTGTGTGTGTGTGTGTGTGTGTGTGTGTGTGTGTGTGTGTGTGTGTGTGTGCCTGCATCTGCTTTACTATCAGGGGGTCATTCCAGCCCCTTGTTGTTGTTGTTTTTTTTTTCTCCTCTTTTAAGAAATAGAATAGACTCTCCCTTCCTGACTCGAAATTCCTCATGTCAAACGGTTTCCTCCGCGCAGTCTCTTTAATCATGGCTCCCTCCCAAATGAGCTCCTCCTGCAGGGAGATCAGAGCACAGCCCAGTGGGCATCTCCCCGCAGCTGTTTTCCCAATGTTTCTGCTTCCCCAGAAGAGATAAAATCGATGGCGGTAATTTCCATTTCATCTTGCTCCAACGGAAGGTTTTTCTAATCATGATTTTACAGAATAGGTCTACACTGATCTGGAGAGCTGCCGATTTGACCCGAATTGGCTCGGCTTCATAGAAATGCCCCATTTGACCCTCTGTTGTGCTCCGACAATGGATGGAAGTCTCACTATTGTACAATTTCCCGTTTGTTACGCTCCTTTTTTATTTACGCTCCTGTCCGTGCCATGGATATTTGCCTCTACTTTTAAAGCACTGTAGATCTGTGTGGATTTGCAGTCATTTTTACACTATTTATAATTTCAATAAATATCCTCGTCAATCACATTTTCACTGTTGCTCCGCTAACCTCTACAGGTAGCATGGCTATTTTGGTTTTGGGGATTATTAATTATAAAAAAATATATAATAATAATAATAATAATAATGATGATAATAATAAATAATAAATTAATTGTCATTCTTTTCATTTAAGAGGATTAAGAAAAGGCAGCGGGGATACCAGAATACAGTAGCTCTATCTGGTGTCATCTGCCAGACTGATGAAAGGTTTGACCCTTTTTGGAGATTCGGCTATTTAGGAGTAACTCAGTAAAAAGATCTGTTCAATAAATCCAACTCTTCGGTCATTTGATTCAGTTGGCGTGAGTTCAGGGGTCATTGCCTCTAGTTGAGGCCCATGCTCAGGACTCTCGGGACTTTGGGTTTCGGGATTCGAGTGTCGATTCAGCCAGTGCGACCGGCTGCAGTTACCGAGACCCGAACAAACGGCTCTTTTGCCGGAGTGGCTCACGACTCATTTGAAAGGTTAGTTCGCAATTATCTAATCATTCGCAAGCCTTGCAACACTAATCTGTCCACGACGAACGATGTGAAACAAGGCGGACCCACTATCTTTTAGGAACGGCGCCGTCACCAAAACACACCCTCCCCGTTCCCTCAGGGCAAGGCAGCGTTTGGTTCGTCTGAGAACCTGAACCGTTTGCCTTTTTCTCTGGAATTTAGCTACAGGTACTGATTAAAATAATTCCAAGGTTAGTTCCCGCCTACCCGCTCCCCTTCCCCACCACACTAACACAGAGGTATACTGTGCACCAAACACCGCCACAATGCAATTATGGATGACGCATAAGCACTAATCAGGAACATAAGATACTTTTCCAGCACGAGAGGGATTTCAGGCTGAATTCCCTCTGCGCCGGAGCGCCTGCACGGTATTTTTAGCAGAGGTAAAATTTGAAAAAAAGAGGGTAGGGGGCGGGTAAATCATCTCCACTATATCGTTCTGAGTTTGCGACTTGGCCGGTCACTGAGTTCTTGTCGGTCGAATTTTCCACGGAGAGCAGACAGAGTGACTCACACATGTGCACAAGTTCAGCCAGCGCAGCTCCTCGGTGGCGGGGAGCGAGCGGCGCGTCGCATTTCCAGGCCTCGGAACAGCCCCCGCGACAGAGACGGTAAAGGAAGAAAGAAAATGGTGGATTTGGCGGTGGCACTGTGGCCGGGTCGGCCACCGCTTTCGGCCACCCTTCTCTGCCCTCCCTTTTCTCTCTCTCTCTCTCTCTCTCTCTCTCTCTCTCTCTCTCTTTGGCCTTGCACCTTTGCTCACTCCTGTCTTCCATCATGTCCTCCCATCTGCTGCTCGGCTGTTCTCTCACCCTCCTCCCCCCTTCGGCAGCGCCTCCCCTCTCCTTTCTCCTCCTGGAAGAGGAGGAGGTGGAGGCCCATAGCTCGCTGGCAGCATTAAATGACTTTGTGTTGAGTGACTCAGGCCCGGCACACCCAGCAGATGTGCGTGGAGCGGGCGGGAAAAGTGCCGAAGGGACGCAGGGACGGAGATGAAAAATTGGCAAAAAGACACTAGAGCGACGGTTAAAAGCGTAAAGAGAATGGTTGTTCATGACTCAAACTCACAGGGACGAGGGTATGAATGAGCCTGCGATGGTTTTTTTTTCTTACAGGCGAGTTCTTGATTTGCTCGTGTTTGGCAGCTCACTGTCGGGCTGATGATATTCTCGGATCGGCTCTTTCCTGAAGAAAACCAAACCCGCCCGTGTGTAGTTATTATGTCAAATAAAAAGGGAGGCACGTCAGTAAACTTCAGAGCTGTGGCTGATGCAATCCGCCTGCAACAGTCTATATATTTTGAGGTCACTTCGGGCAGGGCCATTTTTGCCTATTTGCATTATAAGCGACTGCATGTGCCCCCTAACCACCAGGGGGGCCCCTTGAGATTGTGGTTTTTTTTTTATGTTCTAGTTGAAGTTCACGTTCAATTGTCTGTGTTGTATTAAATATACATTTAAATCCTCCAAAATGAAACTTACCTTAACTAACCTACAGTACTAGTTAAGTTATCTATTGTTTTTATATTGCATTAGAATAACCGTGTCATTTATACTAAAAGGATCTGTCTAATAATCTTTTACTAATATTTGTGCAATTTCATTTTAATTTTTTTTTCCTTGTACATAGTTATTTATTGTTTTCATATTGTGCTTTATTTGTTAATCAAAATCTTTACTGATAATAAAGCATGCCTCATCGTTTGTTTTCATCCAGGGTTTGGGGGGGGGCCCCACTGTAAGATGTCGCTTCGGAGTGACTCCCGACTCATTAAAAAGATGTGTTCACTACAGACGAGTCGTTTGCAAGTGTCACATCGCTTATTTGAATTGTTTGCAAGCATATATCCTGCCCAACATCCTGCCTCTGTGTTCCAGAGCCCTGTCCCGAACAGTGCGGATCCTACTGGTGCCGGTTATGGCTTTGTTTCCCTCTCTAATTCATGTATTCCTGTTAGGATGACTGAAAGGCACTGTGCCAGGCCTTATCCTACTCACAGTCCACACAGAAACAATCTCATCACAGTTAAAACCACCTTTTCAACCACTGCTGTTGAAACAGCTTATTTCTTGTTTACTCAATATAAGATCCATTGCGGACAAGTTCTTTATCTGCCAGGATTGTATCATCCATCCAACAATATTGACTTCTTTCATCACAGACTCCTGGATTGATCCGGATGAATGTGCCCCTCTCATTGAGTCATTCCCCGCAGATGATTCACTTTTCCACCAGCCAGGAATGACAGGGCGAGGGGGCGGCCATTGCAGTAATGATTTTAGCTGCTCTCCAGTCTCACTTGGCTGCTTCTCTGCCTTTGAGAGCCTCATTTTAAAGAGTAAGCTGCCCATTTTATGTGTTTTGATCTACCGACCCACTAAACTTATTTCTGGTTTTATTCAGGAATTTTCAGACCTTTTATCAATCATTATGTTACAACATGACAGAGTTCTTACTCTTGGTGATTTTGAATATCCATGTTTGCTGCCCTTCACCCTCTTCGTTTACCTTTTAATTTGACCCGATATGTGATGCAGCCCAGCCATGACACTGGGGGCACACACTTCACCTTGTGCTCTACTGTGGTTTCTGTGCGGATGATCTGTCGCTCCGATCACAACGCAGCGCTTATCCAGGTTCCACTTCTCTCTCCTGACCCCGACCCACCCCCACCACATACACACCGATTCGCTCCCGCTCCCTACATTCACTCTCTGCTCCTCGCTTCTGTGGAGCTTTTACTGCCTCGGACACACTTTTTAACACCGGTGAACAACATGGCCTCACCGCAGAGGAGCTTGTCAGTGTTTTTAAAAGCTCTTGCACAAATATTGTAGATCCCACAGCTGCGGTCAGAACTCTGCAACCTTCTTCTCTGCCGTGGCTGAATGACGAATTAAGGATCTCAACGAGACAATGCATGAATGGAGAGAGGAAATGGAAGAAGGATAAACTCGGTGTCTCCCTTGCTTATGTTAGCAAGGTGAGCTTATGTTCACCTATCGGTGTACCATCACGGAAGCAAGGAACACCTGTCTTTCGGATCTGATCGCTAAACAGCGTCATAATCCCAGAATCCTTTTAAAAACTGTAAATTCTGTGATCGGGCCCCCTCCTGGCCAGCCAGTTAATTCCTCCCCAGAAAGTTGTGAAGAATTTCTCAATTACTTCTCTCACAAAATAGTGGAGATTCGGCAGCATTCTAACACTGACGTCAGAGACCTGGTAGTTGATTCGTGCCCACCTCCTCCTTCAGTGAAATCTCTCCGTCAACCCTGGAACCCACCGTTGCACTTTCAAAATCATCCACCTGCCCTTCAGACTGCATTCCCACTTGGTTTTCAAAAGCTGTATCTCCGACGGTTGGTCCAGACATTTTAGCCATTATTAAATACTCTCTGTCTACTGGTGTTTTCCCCTCCTATTTTAAACATGCCACTGTTTACGCCCCTTTAAGAAGCCCTCTCTAGATGCCACTATTTTAAGTAATTTCAGACCCACCTCCAAGCTGCCATTTTTATCAAAGGTTTTAGAAAAAAGATTGTCAGGCCAGAACTCTATTTTAATTCTCCTCGACCTCGGCCTTCCACACAGTGGACCATAATGTCTAAATCAGCCGTCTGAAGACTATGTTGGAATCAGTGATGTGGCTCTGAACTGGTTCATCTCCTGTCTGTTGAACAGGTCCTTCACTGTCATTCTTAGGGATGCCTCCTCCTCTTGTGCTCCTCTCTTTTGTGGGGTCCCCCAGGGGTCTATTTTGGCTCCCCTCTTATTCACTATATACATGCTACCCCTGGGGAAAATGATGCGAAGAGATAACATTATGTTATTCTCCCTTGTAAGTCGCTTTGGATAAAAGCGTCTGCTAAATGACTAAATGTAAATGTAAACATTAAGTATGTCCCACTGAAGCCTGGTACCACAGGTGTCTCTTCCATTATGTCCTTCCTTGCAGAAATCAAAGATTGGATGTCCACACATTTCTTGCAGTTGACTCCAAATTAGAAATAATTATAATTTCCTCCTCTGGCCCCAGCACTGGCAGCATATAACCTCCCCTCTAGTTTGGGTACCTTTTCTAACAATGTTCGAACCTAGGTGTTATTTTTGACTCTGAATTGTCTCCAGATACTCCAAGTCACCAAGGTGGTGCAGTCCAGCTTTACCCAACTGAGTCAGCTAACCAAGATCAGTTCATTCCATTCCCCTGTAGACTTAGAAAAGGTCATCCATGCTTTTATCACTTCCAGACTTGACAGTTGCAATGCACTTTTTTTGTGTATCAGCAGGTGAAACATCCAAAGTCTGCAGTTGATACAAAACGCTGCTGCCAGGCTTTTAACACTCACTACGAGAAGCCACCGCTTTACACCAATCCTTGCTGCCCTTTACTGGTTACCTGTGAGTTTTAGAATTGATTTTGAGATTCAGCTGCTCGTTTTTAAAGCCTCGAATGGTCAGGCTGCTGCCTATATCTGTGATTTGTGAACTCCCAGTGAGCCTGATCACTGCCTGAGATCCTCCAACAGGAAATGGTTCCAAAATCACTTAAGGTGACCGGACCTTTGCTGTTCAGGCCCCTCAGCTGTGGAACTCCCTGCCTGGAAATCTCAGGCAGGCACACTTAGTATCCTCTTTTAAACCTCTTTTTAAGACTCACTTTTATTGTATGGCTTTTGGTATTTTTCGTACTATTTATATTACTTTATCTAGTTTTGTATCTTATTTCTTTGGATTTTAATTCCTTTTAATATTGTTTTTATTGTATGTATTCATTGTATTCTTGTTGAAAGGTGCTATATAAATAAAGTTTATATATATATATATATATATATATATATATACACACATACACACAGTGATTTTTTTAAACCTCCCCAACAAACTTTAAGATTTCCTTCCAAACACAAGGCACAGTAATTGCCCCCTTCATCAGAAGTGCATTGTGGGATCTTAAGTATTTGGCTTTTGTGATTAATTCCCAGAAAAAACAGCTTTTTTGAGTCAGTTATGTGAATAGCGTGACTAAGCACTGCTGTTTTTTTCTGTCTCCATGGGGCTCAGCTTCGGTGGAATGGCAGGTATGCAGAGGGCAGATATGGTAGCACTGTTCCTTTTTGGTTTGATCTTTTTTTTTTCTTCCACTGGAATGCCCTCTATTCCCGGTTTTGTCTGCCCAGCGTCTTTCAAGCGCTCTAATGCGAGGCGTCTGGATGCCGCTGGAATGGCCGAGACGCAGGACAAAAATCAGTGTGTGTACGTGGGTGTTGGGGCGAGGAGGGGGGGGGGGGCGTTAACGTTTAGGCTTTATGGCTTTCCCAACTCCCCCACAGATACTGACATTTGGGGGGGGATAAAGGAACTGCTTCTCTCAGCGCGGGATGCACTGTCACACATTTTACACAACAGCTGTGGGGCATGGAACAAGGCCACAGTAACTGACATGAATTGGGAAACTTTTTGTAGCATTGAGAAACCATTCACGATTGCAGTCTGGCAAAAAATAATAATGATTCATGGTACTGTCTTTGGTGTTTTGCAATGCAGTATACGTACTGTGGCACTGCAGGGATAAAGAGGGTGAGGGTTATAACTGATAATTATTCTCATCTGTATTAAAACCACAGCCCTAAAAGGCACCTGCCATTTGTCAATTATTCTCACTCCATACATCAATGCAACGATGTCAATCCACAGACGCACAGCCGCTCCACACCGAGTTTTGCTTTAAATCACCCGAGAGGTCAGAAGAGGTCCGTCAGTATCAACCAAACAGGAACCAGACAGAATAAGGGAAAGAAAAACAAACCGGACGGAACTAGTCTGTACCAGGCACGCATTTGGGAGGGGGGGAAAGCTTGGGAATAAGGGGCCCTGTCTCAAAAATGACGGGAAGCAAAGTCTAAATACTGAGGGGTCAGAATGTACATTTTTGAGAGGCTGATGGAGAAACATAATTGTCTTCCTGGACACATAGCAGAGAAGTATGTGTGGGAGGAACGGCGCATGGCACGCGGCCAGAGAGAACCGACGTCAGCCGAGCTGGTTTACATAAGGGCTCTGTGTTGCAAGTTGACTTTTTGCTCAAATGGCTTTAATTCATACCTGAACTTTCCTTTTTTTATTCTTACTGCCTTACTGGAGAGAGGCTCTACTGGCCAAACTGGAACATATGATTATTTCTTCGCAGTATTCATATAATTCAATCCGCATATTTTAATGGGTATTAAAATTAAACAAGGAATATCTGATGTACGTGGTATAGTTTCTGACTTTCTAACTCAGTGAAACACACTACACTAGAACAATGTTTTCACCCTTCCTGTTGTTTTTATTTTGTTACAGGGTTGCTTCACATTAACTCATTGTTATTCTTTCATGCTTTCAGCCATTCTTTCAGGCAATGACTACTTTTTCACTGTCTTTGACGTCCTTGCTTTCCGAAACCACTTTTCCGTCCACCAAGGTCTGAGTGACAGTCACCACTTTGGTCTGAACGGTCTGCCGGGAGTCAACTGCGTCCTCCAGTCTGAAATGTGAAAATTAAGTCTTTTAGATGTGGGTTTTGTCTGTAGTGGGTTGCATAGTTGTCTAATGAACGGTGCAAAAAGGGACTGGTCCACCTAAATGGAGACTAAAACCATCAAGTCTTAGAAACGTCCCTTTGGACAGGTAATACTTCCACTTTGATCCTAACCACGTTTCATGTTTGCATGAAGCCAATTTGAATCTCATTTGTTAAAATAATTGACTGTCATTTGCATAAAAGAAACACACACACACACACACACACACACACACACACACACACACACACACACAAAACAATAAGAATTGCTCATTTCAAAATATAGGCATCCAAAGCAAGCTTTTACCAAAACTACTGACTCTAAGCTATGAACTGCAAGTACTGTACAGCTTTGGTATTCCACTCCGGCCTTCTATTTCCTCACCTAAACTCAGGCCCACCGTCCAGCAGCCTCCTGTACTCTGCGATCTCCGCCTCCAGCTTCATCTTGATGTTGAGCAGGATCTCGTACTCCCGGGTTTGCTGCTGAATGTCCGTGCGGATCAGAGTCAGTTCGCCCTGCACCCGCAGGATGATGTTGTTGTACTTCTCTACCTCCATGTTGTAGCGCATCTCCAGGTCGTGCAGGGTCGCCTCCAAAGATGATTTCTGTCGGGGCGGACGCAGCAGAATTGATTAATCGAACAGCCCCATTGGCTTATGAGGTGTCAGATGATATGGGAATCTGATCGAACTGCTCAACAGCAAGTTGTCCTACTCGGCACCTCTTTTTTTGAGTAGCTGTACTGTAATTCATCTGTATAAATATAAAGTATTAGTACTTAATTGTCATGGAGAAAGGAAAAGGTAAAGATTATAGTGGTAATCAGTAAAGTTATTTTGCGTAAAAAAATCCAATAACTTATGAAAAAAAGTTTTGCTGGCATTTTATTGGAAACAGCCATTCAATGTATTGGCATTATGCATGTGCGCTTTCGCCAGCATTGGCGACGAGGTCCGGCTAGAATGCAAAGATTGAGTGACGTGCAAGTGAATGGTGGCTCGTTGTGGTAAGCAAACTGTCGATATGGATGTCAACATTCACAAAAAAGATACACCCACCAGTTCATCGAGTGATCCAGAAAGAAAGAACCTACCTATCTATCAGAAGAAGGCAAACTTTCGAGAAAACAAAGTGACCGTCGAAGATTATGCCAACCCCGGGTGAAAAACCTGACTTTTAGTGTAATCCACCCAGCATAGAAAATCAAATGAATTGCCAGTTTAAAGTCCTATCAGCCTGAATGCAATACACCTTTAGATACAGAAATTTTACGACATCTATGATGACAAAATGGAAAGGACAAAACATTATTTCCTTTACCAGACTTAGCTGAGATTGCAGCTCGATGTCCATGGTCTGATACCTCTTCCTGGTTTCGCTCACCACAGCGGTGGCCTCCTTCAGGGATGTTGACTGCTCCGTCACCTGGAACTGCACCTCGGTGATCTGGAAACCAGGACAACAACAACAACACACACACAAAGACACGGTTACGAAATTGATCCGAACCCCAGGTAACTGCTTTCCGAGATATCCCATCAGGATCAGCTTTGACTGTCGGCGACGATTCTCTGAAAAGTTTTCCGTACCTGGGATTCGTGCCAGGCCTTGAGCTCCTGCTGGTTCTTCAGCGCTATCCTCTCGTACTTGGCCCTCATCTCCTCCATGATCTTGGTCAGATCCTGCCCTTTGGGGGCATCCACGTCCACCTGGACTCCAACTTCGGAAATCTGGGCACGCATCTCGGTCATATCCTGCGAAAGGTGAAACGATTCAGCAAGGTTTTTTGTTTCTTAGTTTTTGTTTTTTTCGACCAGTGTTGGCATTGAGTTATGCAGTCCACAAAGAACTTCGGGGTTCAACAAGATTGTCGGGTATTTTGTTCTGAAAACAAAAGCATTTACTTGGGAAACAAAATATTGGCTAAAAGAAAAGTAATTCCCACTCCTCCTTACTTCTGCACTCCGCCAACTCCGAGATGTATGTTTTTAGGGAAAGGAAGTTAGCATTTTGAGACCATCGCTCTCTTTACACACAACGATTTGATGAGCTCTGGCTAATCGTCCCTGTGATATTTTCCGAACCGTCCTCCTCACCGCCTTGTGGTTCTTCCTCAGAATGATCAGTTCTTCTTTCAGAGACTCAATGTCGTTCTCCAGGTGCAGGCGGATGACGTTGGTGTCGTCCAAGAGCTTCCGCAGTCTCGCCACGTCCATCTCGACAGTCTGGCGCATGGACATCTCATACTCCAACCTATGAAAGAAACCAACAAAAAATGAATTGACTCTTGTTTGGGGTTTTGGACCCTTTCATGTATGGGTTTTCTTCTTCCTATTTGTACAACAAAACAATGGCCAATTTGAACACGAGCAAACTTGCTTGGATACTGTGGTGTTATTAGTTTGAAGTTTGTCCCCTTTTTTTTTTTTTTTTACTTGAACACAAAGACAAAGACTCACTTGAGTTTGAAGTCGTCTGCAGCGAGATGTGCATTGTCAACTCCGATGGTGAGCTCAGCGTTGTCCTTGATCATCTTTATGATCTAAGAGAAATGGAAAAGTGAGGGAGAATGCATTATTGCTATTTATTATTTTCATTTGAATGGCTAGCCATACTTAAAGCACAGTTTGATGTATGGCGCTGAAAAGTGTGAAAGTCATGTGATCAACACCCAAAGCAGATTATCGATCAACAGATTATTGCCCTCACAAGACAAGAGAAATATGGTTCAAAGTCCAAATAATAAATATTGTGAAATCCTCCATTTGCTCTTTGGAGTGCAAGAACTGTTCTGATACAGAACTTTCAGAACTTTCAATGCAGCCTTCAGTTACATTAAGGTATCAAATGTAACCAAAATATAAATGAGCATAAGTAAGATATTATTATATGAAAAAAAAAAAAAATCATTGAGAATAGTTATTTAATATATGTCCAGATTAGGGTTCCCATAACATACATTTCTTTCTGGTTTTCTTTTTCAGCTAAGGGCCAATCAATCAAAGTTACAAATGTAGAGAGAGAGAGAGAGAGAGAGAGATCCGGCTCGGATTCGAACCGGAGCCAACCGCGGGCGAGGGCCAAGGCGCGACTCTCACTCTTTTTCAAGTTCTCAAGCCTTTTCTTTTTGAGCACAATCAGTGCAGATACAGCAAATTTCTTAACATGATTTGAATAATGGTACAGTGAGGACTGATTAATTAATGGAATGACTGATGGATTGACTGACTGATGAATGACTGATGGATTGGTTGATTTGTCAACTGACCTTGCTCCTCAGCTCCATGATGACTACATTGTACTTGTTGTAGTTCCTCCCCTCACTGGGGCCCCTCTTCTCAATGAACCCCCTGATCTTGATCTCCAGCTTGCTATTGGCCTTCTCCAGACTCCTCACCGTCTCCAGGTAGTTGGCCAGGCGGTCATTCAGGTGCTGCATGGTTGCCTTCTCGTTTCCGACAGTGAAGGACCCGGAAGTGGAGCCCATGGACTGCTTAAAATGGTTTTCATAGCTACCACCAAAGCCGCTGCCAACCCGTGCGCCATAGGACGTGCTGGAAATCCTGGTGCCGTAGCCCCCAGCTCCGCCGCTAACGCTGTAGGCAGAGCCTCTCTCCAAACGCAGGGATGTGGGGGCCGAGCTCAGCGTCGAGGGACTCAGAAGCTGAGAGCTCTGCCGCTTGATGAGGGGCTCCATGGCTAAACAAAACGGGTGGGGTTCAATGGACAAGTGCAAACACCACTGGCCCACTTCCTCTGTCACAGAGGGAATTGAGGGTGGAGAGTGGATGGTGTAGGAGGGTCCACGTATTTATATGCAGTGCCTGAACAATATTATTCCTCCCTTCCAATGAACATCATCATCCTTATCTTTGGCCTCTGCGCCTAGTGTGTCACTCTGCCTCCACACCCATATCAACCTCGGTGAAGGGCAAGAATACACGGATGTGGCACCGTTATCACACGGTCGAAAAGGAAAAGTTAAATGATTTACATTTTACAACGCTATACTCATTTTTGACACTGACCTTTAAGAAATGCTTTGGTCCATTTCTTAAAGGTCACCTACTTATTATCACTTATAATAACAATCTCTTAACCAGCTTTTCCTGGTTAAGTAAACTCAAAGCCTTTCCCAGCCTATTCTCCCAGACTATATGGGGCGTAGGACAAAAACACACCCCCGGATGGGACACTAGTTTTATGGACTCCATTCAACTCCTAAACTACATTTGTTGTCTCTTGAGGTGGGAGGAAACCCAACATGCCAACTACACTCATCTAGAGAATCCAAGTGAACCCAAGTTTCTGGAGCTGCCCACTGTGCCACCTTGACATCCTATTACCACCTTTTTATCGCGTTTGTCACAGCCACTGGTAGAAAAAGTCTGGACATTCTTCTTTGTTACCGGTTCACTGCAGCTTGGTGGAACCGTCCTCCAGATAATACCTACCTTCCAATGTTGAAAATGATTATATAAGGGATATAAAGGATAAGAGGCTCTCTGAGCAAAATGATAATAGGGCAAGAAACTCAACTGAACTTAAAATGAGATGCTGAATATCTCAGTCAGTAAACATGTGGTTGGGCGTTGAATTTTTTTTATTTTGCACTGCTCCTGAATAGTTTTGCATTCACTCTAACATCTGTCAGTCGCGCTTTTCTTAACGTCTTCCTAGCCAATGGGTGGATTTATACATTTCTATGCTATATCTTGATTTGTAGTTAAGGTCATTCCTCTATCCATAGTTTCCCTTTTCATGTCATACAACTTTATTTAAGTCGAAGCAACTAATCTTCTGTTGCACACATAAGACTCCAGTCAAAGTAACAATTTACTGAAAGGGGCTTTATTGAAATGTCTGAAAATTCCAGCACATTGCACAGACTTAACTGGACAGAAAGAAGACCAAAGGATGATAGCGACATATAAAAATAGGGTTTTTATATAACAAATGAGCGTAATTTTTACTTCAGAACACTATAGAATAGACATTTGGCCAATCACGTTTTTTTTTTTTTTGTAAACATCCCCATTCAACGATGGCCGACATCGACACACAAACACTCAAGCAAAAGAAACTTATTATGAAATAAATAAAGGATGACCTTGATTTCCCTGTGAACCAGTCTGTATCAGCCAATTGAATATTAGTACTGTATCAACGGGAAGTGGTTTGAAGAAAAAAAACTGGAATTTGCATCTTATGGTCTCAGTTAGTGTTGTCAGTAAGCAGTAACAATCAACTGTTAATTCGATTTTTTTTTTCCCCCAATAATATATCATTTAGCCAATTTGATGTTCGTGTTGCATTGTCTTCACAGGTTCTTGGTCTCTGTGCTGGATGACACCACTTTGCCGTCTACAAGGGTCTGCGTGACCGTCATCACTTTGGTCTTCTTGGTCATTTTCTGATCCTCCAAGGCGTCCTGAAGTCTAGAGGGAAACAATCCACAACATCCGCTTGTCAAGTCCAGATAAGCAATGCCAATGTCAAAAAAGTTTCGGCTGTCATTGCTTTTTCTAGCCATCTACGTGAAATGAGGTGCGGTTTTCTCTCAGCCACCTGATAGATATTTTGTTACCTATCATGACACGTCATGAATGTAGACTCACGCAAAGTCTTCTCCATCCAGCAGCCTCCTGTACGTTGCGATTTCGGCCTCCAGCTTCATCTTGATGTTGAGCAGGGCCTCATACTCCTGCGTCTGTTGCTGGATGTTGTTGCGCAGCTGCGTCAGCTCGGCCTCCAGGCCCAGGATGATGGTGTTGAGAGCGTCGACCTCCATGTTGTAACGCATCTCTGTGTCCCTCAGCGAGCCTTCCAGAGACCCTTTCTGTTTTAGGGGAGAAGGAGGGAGGGACGGAAGGAAGGCAGCGAGACATAGATAGAAAGAAAGGTGGAAAGACAGAAAGAAATAATGAGAAAGAGAAAAGGTATTGATTTAGTCACAAATCAACCTGGCTCACCCAGGAGGGCGTAATTGTTGTTCTGAAAGCCATGTGTGTTGAAGTGAGAGCGCTGAGGAAAGCAAACTGCGGTAAAAAGTGTGCGAAAGCTAATGAGGGGTGTGCTGAATGAGCTTCTCACCAGGCTCTTCTGGGACTCCAGTTCGATCTCCAAGGTCTGGAGCTGTCTGCGCAGGTCGTTCGCCTCTGTCTGAGCCCCCTTCAGGGCCTCTGTGTTGTGGGATACCTGACTCTGCACCTCTGTGATCTGGAGCAAAGAAAGGCATGCGCCCGTATGATTAATAGTATATTCCTTTTGAGAAATGGCTTTAATCGCACCACAGCTACTCACTGAACATGTACCTGCGATTCGTGCCATGTTTTGAGCTCCTCCTGGTTCTTAAGCGCCATCTTCTCGTACTTGGCCCTGATCTCTGACATGATCTGGGCCAGGTCCTGGCCTTTGGGAGCATCAACATCCACCTGGACTCCTGACTGGGAGATCTGGTTGCGGAGCTCCATCACGTCCTAAAGACACCAGAAAGTCAAACTCAAAATATATTGCACATTCTACCATTAGTCCACTGTGAAAGAAGGGTGTTGACGCCATCCAGCCATAGTCTTATGTTATGGTCTATGGCAGGCCCATTTTTGACCTACAGCCGACTTCTTGAACTTAAAACAAGATACTAAATATCTCAGTGAGTAAAAAATGGTTGGGTGTCAAATGGTTGTGTTTTTAATTTAGAAATTTGATGATAGTAATTAGAATATTGTGGTGCTCTTTCATTGTCAAATGCAGAGACAGTGTTTTATAGTGAGGCGCACCACAGAATCCACACATTTCAAATTTTCTGCAAACCCCTTCATTCCCCACATGAAGCCGTTTTGCTCTCTTTCCAGTTCAGCAACGACCCCTCCGAGGGTCTGGATGGGTCAGCTGCACTGCCGGCGCAGTCTGTCACTTCCCAAGAAAACACATGGTGCTACTTGATGATTGAGGATGATCCCATTTAGCGAATATTTGTCCAGGGCTTGGGGCATAGAGCTGGGATGGGTAAATGGCACTCTATCACCTGATTGCCATTTACACATCCCAGCGCTCAAGCCAACCACTGAGGCAGGAATATTACATTCAAACTCACAACCTTCCCACCGTCTGAGCATGTTTTTATCTAGGGGGGAATAATGTGTCAGATGAGGAATACTGTATATAGGGGGGAAGACTGGGAATCTTGGTTGTGGATCACACTCACGTTGTCGTGGTTCTTCTTGAGGTGGATGAGCTCCTCCTTCAGGGCTTCGATCTCGCTCTCCAAGTTCATGCGGCCCATATTGGTGTCGTCGATGAGCTTTCTCAGTCCCACGATGTCAGCCTCCACCGACTGGCGGATGGACAGCTCAGACTCGAACCTAAACGCAGGGCATTCAGCGTTAGCCACAACATTACATCAGTCTATAGTCATTGCTTGGCTTTGTTTTAAGTATGTACTGTATGTCTACAAAGGTGTGACGGTTATGATTTGTTTTCTCATTGGCCAATTTTGTCGCTCTATTTCATTGCATCATTTCACAACCCTACTATACTCTGGTCATTCATCAGTCGAAAGGAGCGTGCCGCCTGTTTCCCAGTACAAGCCTCGGGGCCTTGCCCTTACTTGACTCTGAAGTCATCCGCTGCCAGGCGGGCATTGTCGATCTGCAGCACCAGACGCGCGTTGTCGGTAGTGGCATCAAACACCTGCGAGAGGATTAAGCCAGATTTAGTAAGAAGAAACAAGGAACAATTCCTGTTAGGAAACAAAAGTTTTGCAAAGTCTAAATAGTTTGAGCCAACATCGGGCAAACATTTACACAGAGAGTTTGCTATTCCTATATTTATATTATTTAAACATTTACAAATTAGCTTTTTCTTGTCTGGTGACAAAGGCAGCCAAAGGCGGAATATTCTTTCCAAACAAGGTTGCTTGGTTTTAATTGTATCCGATGTAAATTGTTTCCTTCCATCTTTGGAATAAGATACACTCAGAACTGCACATGGATAAGTCGGTATTGTGTTCTTTGTTCAGCCTTTACAGTGCGTCAAATAATAAAATGGTATGGGGACAGGAGGCTTGGAAGCGTTGCAGTTGACAAAGTCCACGAGCCAATCATTAACCGCCAAGCGGCCACTTTCCCTCAGCCATAGAGGAACAGGATTGTACCTGTCAGCAAGACGGGAGGCAGGTTATTTGCATGAGGTTGAGTGGTTGATGGCGCGGTGGCCATGGCTGCGTGTGAGTCTCTTTGTTGGTTTTTGTGCGCGCCGGTTGGGGCTGGGTTTCATGTTGATTAGGATCTTTGTTTTCTCAAGGGGCGGGGGGATCACCCACCGACCATCATGACAAGGGAAAAAGCAAACACCCATTTGACCCTGGGCACTATTGACTGTGAAGTTAGCTTACTCCCAAGGATTATTACTGCAGCTGATTAAATCTCTCCAAATAGAGGTTCGGCTTTTAACTTTTTTTCCGACTGTGCCTCTATTCATCCTCCCCCACATTTCGTTATTTGGGTATTTTCAAGGGAGATGTTATCCAACCTTGATTCGGGTATGTTCCATTCCTACCAGAAATACATTTGAATGAGTACCGGTGCGTTCTTTTTCCATTAATAGTTTAACACCAAACCACAATACCATGACTTTCCTTTTGGAAACAGATTCACATTTGTTATTATTAATATATCAAATGTGGTTTTAAACCAAGCAGCAGGGAAGCAGGTTGTTAGAAACAATACAGGTTTGAGGCAGAAACAATAGTCTAGCTTCTGTGTCAATACAAGAGGGAAATAAAAAGATTAAATCACACGTGTCCCCACTTGATTAACTCATTCGTCTTGTACTATGCCTGATGAGGTTTATCTAAATAGCCGTTATCAGCAACATGAGAAGAAAATCAAATGATTGGATCAGTCACCTCTAAATGGAGTCACTGAGCTACCAAGCAAAAATTGAAACCAAAAAACGGCTCCAGTGGTTCACCTCACTTCTTGACCTGTGTTTGTCTTTGGAGTCTAATGTCACTGAACTGTTTGTGGAGTCCTCCATTTTGTATATCTCTGTCTGCCGGGCTGTCTCTCTCAACCTCAAACTTCCTTCATTCTGGCCCAGTCCCAGGCCCCCCTGCCGAGTAGCTATTGGTCCTATGGGAACTCAAAACTCAAAGTAAATCACATATATCAAGTAATATGCTGCTTTGCTCCTGTGTCAGTCATTGTCAGCCATGGCTCCATCTTCAACATATTTCCAGCATCTATGCACCTTTTTCATCACATACTTTCTTCTCGTTCCCAGACTCCCTTTTTTTCTGGGTTTCATCTTCCAACTCAGCCATTCAGAATACTGCTTCAGACCCCCACCTCCCCTACCAGGAAACCCCACACACACCTTTGCTAAACAGCTATGAAATCAACCCTTGTGCGCAGACCCCATCCCTCCCTCCCCCTCCCCCCTTCTGCTCCCCCAGCCCTGGCTCACCTTCTTCCTGAGGTCATCCAGGATGGCCTGGTACTTGCTGTAGTCGCGGAAGTCGGGCCCGCTCTTCTCCATGGCCTCGCGGATCTTGATCTCTAGCTTGCTGTTGGCCTGCTCCAGGTTCCTCACCGTCTCCAGGTAGTTGGCCAGGCGGTCATTCAGGTTCTGCATGGCAAACTTCTCATTGCCCATGATGTTGGCTGTTGACTCCCCACTGGTGCTCACCTTGGTGCTGCTGGAGAAGCCCCCACCCCCACCCCCGCCCCCCATCGCGGCTCCGAAGCCGCTGCGGACCCCGCTGTAGGAGGCTGAGGAGATGCGGGTCCCCCGGCCACCGGCCCCGCCGTAAATGCTGGTTGACCCGTAGACAGGGGTGCCGGAGGTGCGGGTGATGGACACGTGACCGGATGGAGCCCTGCTACTGTTGGAGGAGCGCACAGAGTACGAGGTGCTTTTTCTGAAATCCATTGGTGCTGGAGGGTGCGAGACTAGGAGAGAGTAAGAGTGAGCGAGAGAGGGAGTGAGACAGGCACAGGCTGACTAAGCAGAACCAGGAGAGCACAGACACAAGGCAGGAGTCAAGGGGAAGCAGTTGGAAGTATTTAAACTGACTGGGCCCCTGGGCCCGCCCCCGAGACCCCTCCCCTACCCACAGTGTCACCTCCCTCTTTTCCACAGGGCTAAACCGCAGGACTGCTCACAGCATGCCTTTGTCCGTCACCAAGGTTCTGAGTTGGCAAATTTCAAAATTTAGACAGATGGGATTTAGTTTGTGGAATTAAGGAGCTTTTGACATCTGTTTTATTTTCACAGATTGTATTCTAAGTTAACAGGACACTACAAAAGACAAGTCCAAAAGTAGACATTAAATTCATGGTGGCAGGCAGTGCATATAAAGGGAATTAGATTGGATTTTTCATATGTCGGGTAGATATCTTCACAATATGTCCACCTTTCCTTATTGCCCACTCAGAATTGCTATTAACAATCTCACACTCCCTACCCCGGAAACAGGTAGGGGTCGAGTGCCTCATCACCTTCAAGACGTATGATAGAGAGCACTTTGGCATATTTAAAATGATGCCTCACATGATTTTATGATAGACTTCAGTCACTCCGCACAAAGTTTGACAAAGTTTGATAAATGGACCAGGAAGAGAAAACACCACCCACATTGTTTCATTTTGTTTCAGGGTGCAGTGAATGATGGCCACAAGCCACAACTATTCCAATGAGTAGGCTCCGTTATTTGGGAGGTGGTAGAAAAAAGATAGAGAGATTGCAACCTACTTGGTGCCAAGTCAATACCTACGTGCTTCTCAGCTGTTAGTCAGAATTTGACGGGATGAATGGCTTATTAAACCCTTTCCTGGAATAGCACCTGCACTCCAGAATGGGGGGTATTAAATACCTTACTGAACAAGTCAATTATCACGCCAGATGCAACTAGCAAAGGCTTGGACATTGCCAGATGTTTTGAACATTGTAGAAGTGGCCGGTCATGTGTCCCTTCACCCCCCCCACCCGTTCCTCCAGGATACGGCCCCCAGACGAGACAAACAAAGGGACGAAAACAATCAGCCCGGCTCCTCTGTAGATATTTGGGAACAAAAAAAAAAAAACCCTGTCCGCTTTAGTAAAAATAACCAAAAAGGCCCCCTGCGGTCAGTTCCTCACAGAGGAGCATCGGTGTGCTGGCTTTGATGGCTTTCCCCTTCCATTTTCTCCATCTTTTCCTGTGTTAACATTGTTTTATTATTGTTTTTTTTATTTTATTATCGTCTTGGTCTCAATAAAATTTCAAGAAATGAAGAGTGTGGAGGGTTCAAGTTCAAGTTCAAGAGATTATTTGTCACATACATACATATACATACGGTCATACACTGTATATGCAGTAAAATGTTATGACACCCGGTGTTTCCTGCCTGTGTAGATGTCCAACCCCCCACCTCACCCCCACCCGCCTCCACGCTCCATGTAAATGTCATCCGGCTGTGGTTTTAAGATACAAGACGCTCAGGTGATGTGTACACAGACACCTCTTGAGCATATTGAATAGTTTCCCCCCTGTTTGGATAGTCGTAATTCACCCGGCCCCCTGGCGAACAAGCTCTTCCTGTGCAGCGTTGCCGTTTTGCCATTGGTCTGGAGAATATGTCGTGTGTTGCGCTGTCTCATCCTCACCAAACTTTCTTGTTTATTTTCCAGGAAGCCAGGATATTATAGTTAGACTTCCTGATTAAAGAATAACAACTACCCGACGCGCCCCCTCCATTCCAATAAAAGCGGTTTGGGACGGAATTGCTCTATAGGTGATGCGTATCCACTGATCAAATGATTTAAAAACAAGAGCAATAGAACCAATTTGAAAGAGAGAAACTATGTGGGAGAGACAAATATTAAGAATGCGAAAACTATTAACCTATCCTGACCTATCTTTTTTTTTTTTCTCTCCAAATGGAGAAAGGGCCACCCATGCTGTACAGGATCTCTTTCATAGTGGGCCTGTGTGAACAATCCCCTAGCAGGGGGGGGGTCGCTGGCTGCTGTTTTCTGACAAATCCTGATGGTTGCCGCGCCCAAACAGAAAACAGACATGTATGTAATAACAGCGGTGATGGGCGGCTTGTGGGCGGCTTTGTCTGCCAGATATGAAAGGATATGGGTGACAGGTTTTCTGTGACAGGTTGTTTGCGTAAGTAAGTATTAAATCGAAGGGTCTAGACTGTGTGCTCTTGCCCTGTCGGGAAAAAAGGACATTTCAGCATCGACATGAGTCAAACATTTCAATATATCTGACAGTGCTACTATCGGCTTCACACCCACATGCTGTTATTTTCAGGAGCATCACCGTGAAGGAATTTGCCGTCAATGATTCACATCCCTGCCAAGCCTTGGCAAGACAGTGCAAGCGCTAACTTAATTCCAGGCCTGGCGCACCATCAAGGCGTTTTCTCTAAAATCACACTAATGCCACCCACTCTGGACATTAGACCCCCAAAAGCCACATGTTTGGCACCGCTACCACCTGTACTCCCCACATTGGACTCAGCGGTTACCATAGTGCTACACTGTGCTTACATTTTGGATAAATATGTACAGTGCATATGATATTTAAATGATTGTTTAATCTTACACTCATCCCTTTCCTGACCTGCCTGTTTTGTTTTACCATGGGAAAAGCCGCCCCTTGCGGCCGCCTGCGCGAGCACCTCTTGTCGATTACGCACATTTCTGTATTTTTAGCATTTTTAGAGCTTATAGAGCTCAATGTGCGTAATCACCGGGTGTCATGACATTTCACTGCATATATGTATAACCGTATGAATATGTATGTGACTTTTCAACTTGAAATTGACAAGTGCTGTTTAAACCTTTCTCCATTATAGTAATCTGTCAAAAGATTAGACGGGGAACTGCAGAAACCATGTACATAATTCCGAATTTGAAAAACCTCATTCCACCTGCTTTCGCCAAAGTATTTGAATTGAATGACAAATTGGCAAAGAATGAAATGAAAAAGGGGAGTACGAACAGAAGACGTAATTTCAACAATGGATACCTGTTAGTCGGAAAAATGGCATTTCCTAGAACACAGACCTCATAAAACTCACTGCAGGTGTTCATGACTACTAGTCTAAGAACCACCTGCCCGACAATGACATCAGACCTGATCTGTGTTTACTCATACCCATCCGCTCACTTTGTTTCATGAGCACAATACTAACCATCAACCTGTTGACAGGTGCTCCATCCCACCTGTTTTGAGTCATCTTTGTTCCCGGGTAGTGCAGCAGCAGCAGTGGAAGAGGTTGGTGCACTGCTGGTTAATTATTTGTCTGTCTGTTATCATTATTTGTCTGGGAAAGGGAAAGGTACCTCATATGACATCACCGTCTATGTGCACCATTGGTTGAGGTTATTAGTTCAGTCTTTTGTAAACATAGATTTTTTTTTTGCACTGTTCCTTTAAAGGACATTTCCAGCTAAGCAAACGTTTCACTTTTTGCACTCTGTTACCGTCTGATAAAGAGCTTTTTAGCCGTCAGTAACCGGGCTGCCCTTTAGGGAAAAAAACCGAACTGTAGAGGTCTTGTTCGCAGCGAGGTCCATCCCTAGGCTGCCCTGACCCCTGGGGTTCGCGGAACACCCACTGACGGTACTAAATCAGAATGGCGAGACAGTGGAGGGTGGTGACAGTGCGATAGCACTGTCCCGGAATTAGAGAAACAGCCACTGAAAGATGATATTCAAGAGGCCCGGCTGAAAGCCCCTGACTTCATGGACAGATTCCGTCCGAACCCGTGGCAATTTATCACTTCATTCAGCGGAAGAACAACCCGGTATGGAGAGCTTTTCGTAGAACTCCCGTAAACATTAAGCCCCTTCACTCACTCGCTTACTTCCTTCCATTCAACACCCCTGTACGATCGCCTTGCATCGCAGGCCAAGCAGCAGACAGTCGGCTGACAAACAGACATGCGGTGGACACGTTCTCGTAACACTTTAATGACGCGATGAACGGAGACAGTGGTGATTCACTGTGGGTTTGCAGGTGGCAGCTGACTTACAGGTGTGCGGAACATTCTTCCCAGGTGCAGTGGCGGACGGGTACGGCTCTCCTGGTCTGAGACGGCTCTAGTTCTGAGAAATGAAGATTGTGTGTGTGTGTGTGTGTGTGTGAGTGTGTGTGTGGGGGTGGTGGGGGGTGGGTGGGGGTGGGTATGTTGTACAATGGCAGAAGGCGTATTTGCACAAGGTGTTTTTCACCAGTATTTAGTCTACAGAAACATGACATCATCACCATCATCATGCACCAGTTGTCACACCATCTGAAAGAATCACTACTTGAAGGGGACGGTGCAGGGATGGGTAAGATAATGCGGTGAGCTGTTAGGGTGGAGTGGGACAGACCTGTGCAAAGATTAGGTGGAGGACCCCAGGGCAGGTCGTCGCACGTTTGAGCGGTGGAAATTTACCTGAGTTCTGAAAAAAAAGTCAGGAACTCATCCATTCCCACGCACAGTAGGTGCATGTACGTATGTATGTTCATTTTACGACAATATCACACCAAACCAAATTTTCACAAAATTTACAAAATTGTGTCATACATCTGTCTTTTTTTCATCATAATTTTGTCATGTCAAATGTATTTATTTTCATCCAGAAATGTGATATGTTGAGGTCAGAGGTCACTGGCCTAGGAGTGGTTGGGGTGGGGTCAGTCTGCTGGGTGGCATGATGGAAAAATGTGATGTAATGAAGGGGTGCTGCAGTAAAAGGTTTATGCAGTAAGGTGGGGAATTTAACAGGGTCTTGGGGGCCAACACGCCTGACATCTGAAAGTTCAAATGCAAGTTGTGATAGTGGCTTGAGAAGATCAAATTAAACAAATTCGATTTGTATACAGTGTTTGCATAAAGTTTTTATGCCTCACTGTGAATCGCGGAATTTGTAAGAAAGGACAGTTCTGGAGTTTTACGGTAATGTGTGTTTTTCTTGAGAGAGGGAGTGAGGTCAATGTCTTGTAAAGGGGTCGAGGGTGGTGGAGCATAAGGCTGTGGGGAAGGGATTCAGAGGGTGTGTATAGGTTTGCAGAAAATCCCACACCATACGTTTGGGCAGAGGCTCATTCCGTTTTGATGAGCCGTAGATAGGCGCTCGGGGAAGGGGTGAGGTCAGCCGCTATGGATCAACAAGGACTTACAAAACCAGGCTGGGCGCGCTTGTGATGCATTGCAGTTGCATTTCAAAGCATGTGAGAAAGTTTCCCAAATTGTGACTTATGACCTCGCAGGGAATCACGAGTTACTAAAGGCGACTCCCACGCCTATATGACGGCATGTAGAAGATGCAGTAAAATTTCAATATGTAGCCCACAGACGCTCTTCCTCTCTCTCTCTCTCTCTCTCTCTCTCTCTCTCTCTCTCTCTCTCTTTCTCTGTCATGTCTGTTTGTGCACACTCAGATACACAAACAGGAGCGACAGGAATGGCTGCATGCAACTAACTCTTGATACGATCTCTTATAAACAGACTTCATTTTCCCTTCCCGCTCGTCTATTACTTTCACATGCTAAAAAATCCTTTAGTTTTTCCTCCTTTCCCCCGGCCACATTCCCACTCAGTAATTACTCCCAGGATCCCTTCCTCTGACGCAGATCGCTCCCAAGGAAGGAAAGTTCCAAAATAGGGGCCCTTTGGTTTCCGTGACAACGTGAAGTTTCTACGTTTGCTGGATTTCTTTTTGTTTTTGTGTAAAAGCAACACCCCCTGCCCGGACTGTTAATTTATGTTCCCTCTTAGCGCACATGGTGGGCTTTCAGACACTTTCTTGGCAGCGTCTGGTGGAGTTGACACACCACATTTCACAAGCCTGTGCGAGCAACAGTGCCCTTCTTGCATCTGTGCTCAGCCATCGTGCTGCCAAAAGACTTCCCCCAGACAATGGGTCCATTGGAGTGGACAGCACTCCAAGACAGTCTCCTTCTCAGCCGTGGAATTGAAAAGAAGTGGCCGAAGAAGAATGGACACCATTTTCCACGAAGGCGAGCTAAAAAACCGGTCAACGCTGAAAACAGCCTGTCATTGATTGAGACGTGTTGGGGTGGAGGAAACGAAACAAAGCCCCGAGTCTTCTCCTTCACACCCTCCTCCCTGGAGATTCCTTTTTGTCACAGTGTTCATCATGGTATCGACAATAAAAGGACCTTGAAGGTCTCACACTGCTTTGAAGTGTTGTATCTCAAGCATGGTTTGTTTCCCCCAGGTTTGAAAATGGCAGCCATTAGCTACAAAGTTGTTCTCAGCTAGTGTGAAGAAAAAACCCAAAGCGTTTGATTCTTATCAGTTCATAACCAGGAACTTCCTTTGTGATGGGACATTGTCAGTGCTTGCGTTTGTCACACGGCCAAAAACGGAATGGCACGTATGAGTATTCCCCTAGTTCCCCAGTTTCCACAGCGTCTCGGGTTATGTGGCCATATCTGTTCAGTCTGCTAACGATTTTTTCCAACTCGCCAACGTCTTATTTTAGTTCGGGGAGTGACTCATAGCTCCTGTGTAATTACCTCCTGTCTGACCAGCAAGCGACTGCCAGATGTGTATAAGGGGACGTGCAGAGAGAGCGGGGTGGGGGAAGGCGGGGGTTTCTGGGAAATCCCATTAGGAGGGGTATCCCCGATCCCCTCCTCTTCCTCCCACACCCTCCTCGGCCCCCATATCCTTAACAATTGTGTGCACGTCTGGGAATGATTACACTGTCCACCCCTTTCCACGTTTTTTTCTCTCTCCATTCATCCCTCTGCTCATCCACCGCTTTCCACTTCTTCCCTATTTTCCATTGATTTATCCAGGCTCCACCACTGTAGCAGCGGTGCGGTTCCAATTCGTTCCCAACGGCAGGAAAAAAAGCCTGCTTTCCCATTCTCTGTGCACTCTGCGCCTCTTCACCAGCGCCACATGGGCTACACATGTGGTCATTACAACCAACAAGACTAAAGTAAAGATGGAAATATGAAAGAGAAAAACAAGACGGGGGACGAAGTGAGGCAGTTTTTTCGCTAAATGTTCACTGGGAGCACCGGGTTACTACGAAATGATGTTTGCGACCTGGCCACACTGTGCAAACAGACTCTCCGTCGGTGCTGCTTTTCTAGCGTAGGTTCTAGAGGAATTTTTCAGTCTGGCAACCACATGTTGACATCTGGGGAGGTCTGGCAGTAGGTCATTCACTGGAGTCAACCTTTGGAGTCGACCTCTCCTACTCTTTAGGGCTCTGCTATAAGCAGAGAAAATAGGTGTTTAACTCGGGCATTGTCTCGGCATCTGAAATGCGGTAAAATGATTTAGTGAAAAACGTAGCGTAGAAGATATTTTTTGTCCTTAGTTGATATTTGTGATTCATCACCCTCAGACATCTCAGCAACAAGCCGTTTAGGGACCCCTGAACCTAGTTTTAGAACGGAATTACCTCAGCCTTGGCCCAGGCGATGATTAATGAGAAAATCCATTACGCTCTCTCCTGTCCTGGTTGTGTGCTCATGAAGCTCCTTCGCGAGCCTTTCGCTGTTTTCAGCAGCATCATTACCCCCTGAGGGACGTCACTTGGTCTAAGTCTATGACCATATATTTTGGTTTACCTTGTTTTGCTTTCAAACTCAGGGAACTGGGTAAACGCCATTGTTGTCAAAACAACATTGTGAGGGCTGAGCTCCATTTCCATCGGTTTCCCATGGGGGTGGGAATGAACAAGGTGGAGTAGAGTCAGGAAAGCATCGCCCCTTGGACAACTCCGTAATTTTGTTGGTGAGAACTAAGCAAACTAAAAAGGTAGACTCTGTTTGATCTGTGAAAGCACCAAATATTAAAAACATTTCTTGATGACAGCTATGTAAGACGTGCATCAAAAGTCATTATGAAGCGTTGTTTTTCTACTTCGCTCCAGTGGATGTGATGGATGACTGTCATGGGGCTTTGAATATATACTTTGACTCCTTGGCCCAAGAATTAAATAGATGACAGAGACCTGAGCAGTCCTGAAAGCACTGCAGTATACGATGGCTTCAAGCATCTGAATCAGTTCCCTTATTTGGCTTCACCCTTTCAGCGCCTTTATCATCCTCCACTGTTCACAATACATCACTGGTGTCCTTAATAAACAGTAGTTACATCACCGTGTTCCGCTCTGAAGTCGCATTTGCCAAATCTTCTATAAAAGGTGTTGAGAGTCTCAACAAGCGGCCTGTGGTATTTGTCTGACTGTGCGCCAGGATTCTTCGGCCTTGATGGAATACCCTGATAGAGTATGAGGCTCCTCTACAAGTCCCGCTCATTGGTCCCCCCTGAAACAAGCTTTGACTGTTTCGTCATGCATCCTCTTGGCTCGTTTCATTTGCCTCTGTAGTATCTCGCCATTGAAAAACCCTTCAGATGATTCAAAGTCCTTTTGTTAGCCAAGGCTTTTTGATTTGGTGGCACAGTGATTTCCTCCTAGAAATGGATATTAAGCGGTCGCTCAGCGTGTTTACTCTGCACTTGAATAAGCCGATCACAATCGGTTAAGGCAACATTCAGAATATTGCAACTGCGATGTAAACACCTTACTTGCATTATCTTAATCAAGTTAAATTCAAAATTGGGCGTGAGCACGACCCGATTAACAGACCTGGATTTCCCCTCAATCATTTGATCTATTGAGGCATGTAAACAACTTAACCTAGATATGATCAGCATATTCAAACTGTGCATGCGCCACAAAACCCAGTGATTTGCGCCACATTCTTTGAGATTTAAATGAGTTGTTCCGGCAGATAAAGAACCATGGCAACCGCTGGTAAACGCGTACACTTTTGCTCAGAAAGTGAGATTGTTTTCATGTTGGGTTTGATGAGGGAGCTAAATATAGTGAAATATCTTGATGGGCACAAGAACCAAATAGGGACATATTCAAGAAAGTGTCTGAGAGGATTGTAGACGGAGGTCCACCAGAAGGGGGAGATAGTACTTCCTGTCAATAACCCCATCCCACTCGCCATGTAAACTCTGTTTTTTCCGTAATCGCATTATTCTTAACTCATGTAAACTCCTGAATGACATTATGACCTTAACATGACTATTGAGCTTAATTGGGGTAGCGAGTGCATCTAAACGCACTCACTGTCGCTGTGAGGAAACGTCAAGGGCAGCATTCTGGGACAGAACCTCCCAATTAGTCAGAAATGTCCCGAATGCAACCTTGTTGCTGCAACCCCAAAGTTCCTGAGTCCCTGATGTAGTATTATCTTTCACTCCCGCTTCCTATTCAGTTACATCAGCTCCTGCTAAATCTCTGTCTCCTCTCACTTCCTTCCTTTTCTTTCTTGACTTCTTTGTGAAACGTTGGATCAGCTGTGGGGGTCAAAGAATCGCTGCGATAACTTGGTTGCAGCGCCAGCAGACATCCCGCCATGTATCTACGCCATGCTGTGGGCGCGTTTCTACGGAGACAATAGTAAACATGAGATTACTTGATGTTGTTACAACAGCGATGCTGTAATGATGCTCACCTAACGTAGAAGAATCCACAAAAAGAAAAAAAGAAAATACTTTGTCTCCTTTCTTGTTTTTACAAAATACACGACATGCCACTTTACGTGGCATGTCGTGTATTTTGTCTTCTTATTGAATTGCTTGTCTTATCATTCCAATGGGTTGTGGGTCAATCCGCCACTCCCTTTAAATGTATGCACTAAATTATCATTTGTGTTACTATGGGAATAATCAGCATAAGAAGCCGTTTACGCCCAAATGTTCCAGTCACGATTTCACTATGTACATGTATATGATAGACAGATGGATACTGCAGATAGATAGATAGATAGATATATATATATATAAATAAATATATATATATAAATATATATATATATATAAATATATATATATAAATATATATAAATATATATATATATATATATATAAATATATATATATATATATATATAAATATATATATAAATATATATATATAAATAAATAAATAAATATATATATATATATATATATATATATATATATATATATATATATAGTGTGGCCACACCTATGTGTAGGTTGTGCATTTACGCAAATGGCTGTATTGCAGTTGCATGGGTGTGTCCTCATCTGGGTGTGTACATTTCTGCAATACACACGTAGAGGGGTGTGTCTGTGTCTGTGTGTGTGTGTGTGTGTGTGTGTGTGTGCGTGTGCGCGAGCGCACATGTGTTTGTGTGTCTGTCTGTGTGTGTGTTCGTTTTCCAGACAGCATATTTTTCTACAGGGTGTGGGGACCTTCACTCATCTTCCTCGAACTTTGACCCTGGGAGTGGCAGCCGACAGCCAAGAGAAGTGTCGCTGTACATAAAAAAATGCAGAATCCACCATCCACCCTCTCGCCTTCCACTCCCTGTATCCTCTAGACTCTTTTTTTCCAGAATGTCATATCTTGTCCTCCGATCTACTTCCCTTGTTTCTTTACAGCGAGCCCTATGTCTCGTCGCCACGTCTTCCTCTCTAATACTTCTGCCAGTACCTCCATTTCTCACCCTTCTATTCCCACGCCGGCCCTTCCTGAGCTCAGGGGGTCATTTAGGGACATCGGTGTCTCACGACCCCGGCACCCCGCCCCATGTCCTCTGTTTCTCTTTTCTTTTCCTCGATTCCAGTGGTGTTGTTTAATTTATTTAGTCTCTCCCTCCATGTCTATCTCTTTGTTCCTCCCTCTTTTCAGACCTCCCGGTCGCGTCCTGCTCTGCTCTGCTCCACTCTGCTCTGCGGGCCCGACTAACCCCGACTGGAATGTGCCGTGTGTACACAAAAACATCAAGAAGGGAGATAAGGGCTGATCTGCCGCCAAGGACAGACAGTTGACCGGCAGCGCAAAGCTGTTCCGAGGGGTGGGAGGAAGATAGACAATGGTTGAGTTTATGTTCGGGGGAATTCCTCCACGCTGTGAGTTCAGGAAATTATAAATTTCTGTACTTACGGGCTTAGATTTGTATTAGTTATCAGAATTTCAATCAGAAGCGGTTTGTTGGGCCAAGTACATTTTCATACACAAGGAATTTGTCTTGGTAGTAGTTGATGCATTGTAGTACAGGGAGGTGAGTAGCATGAAAACAGTAATGCTTAACAGTCTTAAAAAATGAAAACAAATGATAAAACATCCAATGTACTCTCTACAGATTGTCCAAAATATGCACAGGATAAAGATACATTACAAAAAAGGCTGTGAGATGGTGGCAGGATGCAAGTATTGCTGGGTATAAATATAAATTTAGTGGTTCTGTACAAATAATTCTGAATGGTTCTGTACATGAATAACTGTGACACAGTTGGGTTGATACAGTGACAAATTGACTTGTGTGTCGCTTTGGACAAAAGCATCTGCTAGATGACATCATTCAATGAATACTAATAATTATATGTATATTATATGTATACAGCAATATCGACATGGCTAATAACAGATCGATTGGTTTAAAGTATAACATGTTCAAAATATTGTAGTGTAAAACTGTAAAATAGTACATCTACAAACCAAGATTTTCAGTGAATAATGACGACTTAAATAAATCACACAAACATTGAATCTTGAATCAATAAAGATTCAAGATTCAAGATAATCCTTTGTTGAACAAGGAGAGTCCCCTTGAGATACAGAATCTATTTTTCATAAAAGACCAAGTGAGGCAAGATAACAAAATATAAATGGTGGTTTCATACAAAGGGCACCACCTACTCAGGAAGAAAGCACAGAAATGTTCTTCCCATGTTCCCTTTCTCAAAATATATATTTATATAACAGAAAACGGATTTTAAGTGCTTCATGTACATATTAATGTTAAATATATTTGTTCACCTCAAATTTGTAAGTGGAATTGCATCATCCATGCATTAATATCATATTTATCATTATGAAGCAAATGTGACCCAACTTTTACAACTATCAACAACTATACTTTTAAAGTTGAAGGAATTTAAAAAATAAAAAAGTTCTGATGCATTTACAGGGAACTTTTGTAACTTAATTGCTGTTGGGCCGGTCATCGCCGGTCCATTCAAATGTCTCGTTCTTTCTGGATGAACCGGCGTTGGGCGTAATGTGTCACTGAATGTGTCATGTATGATTGACCTGGATACTGTTTGTTTGCAGAGTCCTCTTCCCATCGCTGTTGACCGACGCTCAGTGTATAACACAGGGTTGGAACTGTGGGTGGGGCGGAGGAGGGCAGCTGTGACGGCGAATTGGACGCGGGAAATTAGTCACGGATTCCTGTTGGTAATGGCGGGTGGGTCTACCCTTATCACCATGGAAACAGGACATACCGCTTGACTCACTGACCAGAAAGGGAGCCGAGCAGACCTTCAACTTCCTCAAATGCGGGGGAAAGAAAGAAAGTGTGTCCCCCCCACCCGCCCGCCCGCCGCTGAGAGCGTCCAGTGTTTTGGCCGTGTCGCACATTAAAATCCACATCCTGATGTTCGTGTGCATCGGACGCAACAACCTGCAGAGGCGCGGTGGGTCGGGGGTGATGCATACCGGGTGTCGTATTGCATGCAAATCACTTGCAGCTGGGTCAACACAAATGCTGCTGCCGGACTGAGCTGCTGGGGAAACGGACACGGACGCCAGCGAGAAAAAATACCTTGAACTCCAACCTGGTTCCATTTGATGGATCCCATAGCGTGTGTCGTGTCTATGATTATCGGTTAATACCTTATTCCTTCCCTTTGGCTTCTGACCTAAGAGGGCAGAAGGGGGCAGTGTGGTGCAGGTGTTGAGGCCCACAGGTACGAGCAGCAGGTGGAGGCGAGGTTTCCACCTTCCCGCACTGCGCCTGATCTGGGTCACGTCCAGCATCGCGCGCTTGTCGCAGGCCCTCCCGTGCATCATTTCAACGGCCGATCCTCACCCACACCCTCCCGCGTTTGTCTTCTACTTTGCGTGTGACTTTGCGTGATTTGAGACGGGCGAGAAATGGTGGGATCCAAGCGGAGGGAGGGGAAAGCCCTTCCGTTGCGTCTTGACGCGTTTGTTTTTCCCCGAATGGTTGCCCTTATCAGAGGATGCAAAAGGCGTTGTGACTGGTTTCCAAAACACCGTTTTGGAGAAAAAATAAATGCTCTGCCCCCCCCCGGTGAAAAAATAAAAATAAATAAAAAAGGGCCCCGCTGTTATCTCAACAAAGCAGACTGAGGGAAGAGGAAATAACAGGAGCAGGGCTGGCAGCCCTCCCCGGCCAGAGGCTGAGCCGCCGGGAGCAGTTCATGATTTTTTATTTTTTTTTAAATGTTCTTACAACTCTCTCACCCCCCACTCTCTGAGCTTCTTTCTCTTTGTCCGGCTCTGAAAGGAAGGGATGAGAAATAAAAACCAAGTCACATCAAAGGAATGTTTCCTCCCCGCCTGCCTCCTCACCAAATATAAATAAAGATATTAATTCTGTGCACCTGTATTATTGCATCCATCTCATACTGTATGTTATGATACAATATCTCCGCTCCCACTTTCTGTTATTCCATTTCCTCCTCGTAACGCCCGCTACGTCCTGCCTATGTTCCGCCCCAGCCCCACCTCCCCTGGGGGCTGTAGTTTACAGACTCTCCAGTTCAACCAGCCCACCTGAGTGCTGCTCTGCCCAGACTGGTGGGGTGGGGCTGGGGTTTGTCCTTCAGGAACCCTGTACACACTCTCAACTTTGTGTGTGTGTGTGTGTGTGTGTGTGTGTGTGTGTGAATATATATATATATATATATTTTTTAGTCCTTAATTCCTGAAAAATTATTCGTATATACAATATGCCAAATAATATTAATAAATAGATAGAGACTTCATTCATCCCTGGAGGGAAATGACAGTGTCACAGCAGCATACATGAAAAGAGGCAATAAATCAATGGACCAATAAATATATTAATATTAATTAATAATTTATTAATAACATATTGTTAATATACAGTTTTGTCAACTACAGATGTGAAACATGGCCCCAGCTCGGGGCCTGTGGTCCGTGTCTGGTGCCCGTGGCCCGGGTTCTGAGCTTGCGGTGTGCTTCTCATGGGGGTGAGTTGTACTGTATGTGTGAGCCTCAGGGGTGCAGCGTCACTTTGTGCTCTTTAGACTGGTTTGTGCACCGCAGGGTCATACGTGGGTGTTGCTCTGTGGGCTCCCAGCTTCTCCATGATTTGGGGCGTGTTTTGTGGCTGTGGTGCATTGTGCTCAGGGCCTTCTTGAGGTCGTGGGGTGTCTAAACGGCTGCAGGACTCGTGGGTGGCTGTGAGGCCTTTGGCTTGCTTGGAGGAGCTACGATATACTGTAGTTCTGACCCCATACACTAGAACTAGTGTATGTTGACTCACACAGGCACACACACACTACCGGCATCTGCCTGGAACGTGCCCCCTAACACCCTCCTGATTACATCCTTCTCCCTTTCTCCCCTTTACTGCCATAGCTATTATAGGAAGCGACCACGCGTCGTCATTTCTGTTCCAATTTTTGTTGACTTATGAAATCATGTTTTAAATCACATGTTCTTGTCTGATGTTTCTATGTTTAAGTTTGGTCAAGGGAATATTGTTGTTTGTCTCGAGGTTTATCTATCTCACTCAAGGTGATTCTCCTTCTCCCTCTTGGAGAGGTATCGATGATTAGTTGTTTTTAGATCAAAACATGGTAAGATCATTCTCCAAACAGGGGGATTGGTGGGGGTTCTGTGAAACAAAAAGCTCTGCTCTTGTTATCCCACAGGTCGTCCACAGGACAGAGATATTACAGCAGTTCTTGATGATTAATGAAGAGTGGCATTGCAGGTTGGTAATTTAAACTTAACTTGCAGATAAACTCTGTCTTGAATGCAATGGAGTACAACTACTCTGTGTTGTCTGCCAAGCATGCTGACAGCACAGATAATAATAATAATAATAATAATAAAATAATAATAATTATAATGATAATAATAATAAACAATAAGGCACTATACACTAAACTTTATGATAAACAAATATTTAAAAAGATACGGAAAATAAATTACATGAGCCAAAAAATTTCCAAGAAAGATTTGGTCAAATCCAATAACTAATGAAATAAACCTTACAGTGAACCAAAAAATTTGGTAATGGCCACTACACCTTATGATATACATGAAATATAAGCTGTAACAATTATTTTGTTGTTTGTTGGGTAGGAGAAAAACAGTCTTTGCTGGGTGTTTCAAGAAACAATCCCGGTCTCTTATATGTGGGCACATGCTGCTACATCACCACGCGGCCGTCGAATGGAAGCCCAGCCTCGCTGTCGGGGGAGAGGGAGAGAGAGGTGACACCACAGCAGCTTTTCAATACTCTATTAATCGCCTCAATCTCCTGCAGCTGCATCCCCTTCCGGTTGCCAGTGCTGGCTCTCCCCGCCTGCAGATGGCGCCGAAACCACTCCCCACTACAACGTAAGGTACTTGTACTTGTATTTATAAGTACAAGTAACCTTTGTACTTTCTAAGGTTATTTGCGGTCGCTTTGATATGTGCATTGATAAACTGTTGAAATTAATTTGTTTGAAATCGAGTTTTGGTGCAATTGATTCATTCCAATTTGCAGCTGGATGTGAGCCTGTAAACACACACACACACACACATATGTATGACCGTAGGTATATGTATGTTACAAATAATGTCTTGAACTTGAACACACACACACACACACACACACACACAGGTGGGGACCCGTATCTATTACTGACATCATTAAAGTCAACAAAAAGCTGCAGAAGTCGTCAGACAATCCCTTTTAACAGATCTTTCCAAACAACACGTGGACAAGCGAACATGCGCACAACCAAACACACACACACACACACACACGTTTGTGTGGAAAAGCCGTCGACCCTTTCAACCAGAACGATGATATGGTGATTGTCGTTGATTGGCGTCCAGAGGTTATAATGCAAACGGTACAATCCAAATCATTTTAAATGCAAATTGAAGCAAAAATACATCTGCAATATCTCATGGTCTCCATAATGGAAGTATTGTCAGTTTTGTTGTTTTTGGCGTCACCTGCAAAAAGCAGCAATTGCAGTTGTTTTTTTGGATATGACTTCCCAGTGATCCAAACAGTGTCGCCTGTGTGACATCAGTCAGTTGGTAGTTAGCGCCTGGTCCACGCCTCCATCACAATTCAAGGTTGTGGTCGTGTGATTTGAATGCATGGCGTGAAAGTCGCTACAGACAGCTGGTTCCTAATACCCCGACTCCTGCAAATGAAAGGGCTTTCATCAGTGGGCTATAGGCTCAATCACCTTTGTGTGATCTCATTCAGCGATAGCGACTTAACACACATTTACTGAAATGAGAGTCTTTGAGATTGGGACTTTGAGTTTATTATCATATGTTTGTGGTGTGACTTGCATGATAGCAAGCTCACACAATTAATGTCAGTCGCTTTGAACAAAGGCGTCTTAATGACGTCATGTAACGTCCCCTAATCAGTTTCCCTGACAATTCTTATCTATCCCCTAAATAATGTCTTCATGCAAAATCAGCCATTTCTACTGTGTACTGTAGGGCTATCTAAGCTTGCTACACAAGAAAATCCAGCTTCATCAGCCGTCAAATAAATCAACAATGACTACGTCTTGACACACACATGCCTCGAACACAGAGCCTGTGTCAGTTTCACTATGTGTAAAATCACTCAAAGAGTCACGTACGCGCACTAATCGAAACTTCAACCCCCCCTCCCCCAGACCGGCTGTCAAACCTCTCTGCCAAAAAACAATGAAATATCCAATGACATCATTCATCTTGAGAAATTATTCGCTTTTGGCTCGTCCCTTCTTGCATGTGCGGCCGTTAGCGTGTTTCCCTTTAACCCCTGCGACCTCTTAATCACTGTGAGTGGCTGGCTGGGACTTTGTTTGGATAAAGAGCTGATACATGGAGCGTTGATCTTCTTGTCGTAAAGTTGTCTCCCTTCCTGGAAGTTTGCTGGACTTCATCTACACCCAATTCTTAAAATTCTTCCGCGTGCTCGCGGGTGTGCACGTCCATAATCCATCGGCCCATTTGTTCTCTTTATCCGCCTTGTTCTGGTCGGGGTCGCGGGTCGCTAGGCGTGTACCGTGCACATGCATGGACGTATATACTCATATAGCTTGATGCATTGAAAGGCCCGGACGTGTGGTTCACACCTAACTCCAAAGACAATGCCTGCGATAACAAATAAGTTATGTAACGCTTGATTCCTGCGCCACGGGAATTTCCTCACCCCCACCCCCTCCCCCAAAGCACCTGCATATACACACCCAGATGCAACAAAAGCAGCCCCCGAGGGGAGCCTCTAAAGCCCCGAGCTGTGGCGTGAGTCTGACATAATTCACTCCAAATGTCTGACCGGGGTTATCACACTGGGCGTGGAGAACGTCCTGCGGTAACGTAATTGGAGTAACAGTTAGAGCCCAAGAGAAGTGTGAAGAGCGTAAATCAACATTTGAAGAGGAATACAAGGGGATACAATAAAATCAAGGAACAGGCCACGGCATTCTTTTGCAAAAATATTTTATGTGAATCTTACAATTGCATTTACCGTTTTTGTGTAGTGTAAAGCCCACATCGGGTCTTTTATCTCCAGTGGACAAATCATTCAATACTGAACTATAATCAGATGATGTATATATGTTTTGGTCATTTCACTGTTCGCCTTCTTGGCTCCAAAAAGGAAAAAAAAGGTTGACCTTGAAGAGCAAGGGTCGCATGACATGACGGCTCAGGTAGAATAACTCCCTTTCAGAAAAGGTGGATTGTGGGTTGTGGACAGAGCGCAAGTGAGGAATTGGACACCTCGCATTCTTCCCTGAAACCCATAAATCCACGCTACCTTCTCTACTGCCACACTGAGTCTCTTGTCTCTGTCTGTTTTTAACTGCACTTTCCTCTGCGCTCCACTCCCACCGCTTATCCCATAATCCCGCCCGCTATGCCCTGACTGCAGCTGTATCGGAGAAAAGGAGTTGGGAGGCTCGGATTTTTTTATCTTTTTGGTTTCGTCTCACAGCGCTTTTTTCTCTGCTTGCGGGTTTTCGGAGCCCCACATCCGCCTCTATTGCCGCTTGATTGATTTCTTACGCCGAAAGATGGCAAGACCCTCAACCGCATCCTTCACTGTGCCCCGAATCCAACGGCAGGCAAACAGAATTGACTATCATAAGCGTGTTCTGTCCTACTGTATAAGATTGCATTTTCCAAAGGCATTTTTCCTCCCATGCAGCCACCATTCTTCTATCATTTGACCCTTCCACTGACTTACACCCTAATTCCTCAACATGGCAAAGCCTCCTCTGTTCCCCTCTTATCTCCCCCTCCTCCCTCAACGCCTCCGTCTCCCCGCAGCTCCTCCCTTCCACCCGTAATGACCTTAGCTCTCCCTGTCCAACTCTCTTTTGCCACATTCCAATCCTCTGCCATCATACCTGCTGCTTTTTCAAACCGGCCTCGGGCTCCCAAAGCCCGTCTCTCTCTCTCTCTCTCTCTCTCTCTCTCTCTCTCTGCAGTAAAAGAAGCCCCTGGACAAAGACACCATGGTGTTAATTTACAGACCCACTGCGACCCTGCTGCCACACTGTGCTGGGCAAATGGAGCGTTTTAACAAGAGATAGAAACAAAAGGGTCCATGCACGGTGAACGTTTTCACGGTGGAAAATGTTTGTCCAGCGGTGTGTTCATGCGCGTACGTGCATTTGTGTGTTTTTTCGTTTGTCTGCTGCGTTGTAAAACCGCCTTGGCTTCCCCGCATTTTGGTTCGCTTTTGTGAGGCAGCGTTGGCCGGCGCCAACGCCCGCATTTTCTGGTGCAGGGGCCAGGCTCAGAAAACCCAGTGCACACATAACGGCTCTTTATGAGTCACTTGCGGTCGGGACAGGAAGCGCCGGTCCAGATTCGAGGCTTAGATTTCGGAGATGTTTGAATTATTATTATTATACTGTATATGTGTTTGTTGGGTTCTCTTTTTCTCACTCTCTGCCAACCACCAACGGCGGCCAAGACGGGAGTGAGTCACGGCAGCTTTATCTCCCCTTTGGTGAGGTCCTACTGTTTGGCCTCTCCATTGTGTTTCTCTTTAATTGTTCTCCTCACAGCCTACCGGTCTGTTTTTTTGTTTTTTTTTGCTATTGCTTACTTTGGAAGACGCGGAGCGGGGGATTTGCCAAAGCACACTTTGGGTTAGGTTTGTCCGGACAAAGGCTAAGGTTTATTACCTGGGAAAGTGTTGGAAAAGAATGGAAGCTTTTTGTTGTTGCTGTTTGATGCAGCGTGCTTGGAGGTAACAGTCGAGATGCTCTGATTGCATAGATAAATAATGGTATCCAGAGTAGTTCACAACATGACATCTGATATCGCTTGTGTGCAGTGGCCGAAGTTTGCAGCTTATCCAATGTGGGAAGATTACTGACTCACTACCAAAGCATCTGAATGCAAGAAGTAGTTCCTCTCTGTTTTGGCCCCCTACCTGATTGTACCTTTAAAAAAAAAAGAAAGCTACCTGATGCCTATCCCCGATTTGATAAACACGGCAATATTAAATGCTAATTAAAACTTGGATTCGCCCCAAAAAGAGGTAAAAACCACAGGTCTGGGGAGTCAAAACATTTATATATCTTTCTTACCTGTTAATGTAAACATTATAATATATTTCCCATGTCAATTCCTGGAAGAATCTGGAATATGATTTCAGACACCCATAAAGTGCAGTACCACTGCAGCAGCTCGGAAGGCGCGACCCACATCTCAAAACAGAGCTAGATTTTTTTTCTTCAAACAAAGCAAATAAAAACAGTGTGTTTTTATTGTGTTTTTTTTTTTTTTTCTTATTGAATAAAACTAAAAAAAAGCCTTGTGCACCCCCCTCCGCTGGGCAAAAACGTTGCCCCCCCGTTGTCATTGTATAATTTGCACTCTGAGGACAACCTAGTTTCATTTTGACTTGACAGAGATCTCAGAGGGACAGAAATATTGACACCAGCCCACTAACACTGGTTGGTCTGCAATACTGTATAGGTGTTTTCAGTGTATTTTCAGTGGACATATTCATTTTAAACAAATTTATCACAACTAATAATTGTTTGAGCCAAACATTTCTGACATTTATTATGTCATATACTGCTTCATAACTGAACGAAGATAAAAAAAATAAAAATATAATTCCTACAAAATACCCTTTTTTGTGTGTTGGCCATTTTCTTTGTTCTCCTTTTGGCTGTGATTATGAAACTGCTACTGCTGTGTTTTTACACCTCTCAAACCCAGATTTTCCTGGATGGATCTACTTTTATCTTAGTATAGATGGGGTGATATCAGATACTCCTGCTCAGGTATGCGTGTGCTTGAGCTCAGGGAGTTCACCAAAACATCAGTACAACCTTTTAATGACCGGGACTCTATTGATGCTGACCCGGGGTCACGTGTCCGAAAAGGGATTCTCTCTCTGTCTCACTTATCTGCAGCGTCTCCAGGCAATTGTTTTCCTGTGTTATGAGCAACAGTATAAATCAGCGCTCTGCTATCTGCTTTATCTCAGCGGGGAGAATGGCTAGAAAATGCCTTCATGGTTGTCCTCCCACCTCACCTGATTAGAGTAGAATCTATGTCATGTACCATGGCCCTCTCCTCTGTTCTAACCAAGCTGGATGAAAACTCCTTGTTTTTTCTTCTTAGCTGCTTAGAGGTAACAGAGAACATACATATAAAGCCGTCACAGTGCTTATCAATAGAGTGGTAACTACTTCTACTGGTTGTCATAAGGCATTTTTTCCACAATTAACATTTATATGCATTTTATTACACATCTCTGTGGAATACACCGTACTGATTGGTCAATCAGCCGTGAGTTATTTCTGAATAATGACCACTTCTCCCTGCCTGTATGTACACCCCTCGTCTCACCCCACCTAGGTTCTCATGATAAAACTAGCAACTGTCGACGTGTTGTGGGATAAAGCGCAGCAGTCATCATCTCAGAATAACCCAAACAGGGTGATCAGGAACCTACAATATGAGACCTTTCCAGGTCTTTCCTGATTTTGAATGCTCTTGAAATCCACACTTGGAACCACACTGCAATGGCAGGGTATGATTTAAAAAAAAAAAAATGTTGTTGTCGCAGAACAAAACCAAACACATTTTGTAGAAAGGTCTCATCTTGAAGGTATGTGTAGGTGAAGGTATATCTAATATATGTAAGTTTGAGAGATTTCAGTGGACAATAAACTGAGATATTGACCTTTGAAGCACTATACCTCAGTTATTAAAGCTACCAAAAGAAGTTCAGCTGCTTTGGATCGCTCTGGACATGTACTTTTAGAGGGGTGGTGGTGTCAATAGGGGGCACCACTTAAAATGGCCTATAATTCCATAAAATTCAGGGCTTTACATTACATAAGATGTAAATTCTGACAACGCAGGTATATTCCCGGACCAAATTAAACCCTAGCAACACATGCATGTTGTTTTTCACACATGCATGTTGTTTAGTTTTTAGCTTTTTAATAATACAACTACTTTACCCATGAGGCAATTGCATCTAGATGCATAACAAAATGCCATGGAATTGTAGTTTGTATAGTTTTTAGAGTTAAGATTTAGCGTTAAGGTTTCGAACGGTTTTAAATAACCGCATAAATACTACAGAATGTATATAATAATTTGGTTTTGCTCCTGTAGAAGCCACAAGTCCATATGATATCACCCTTGCTGAACTAAATCATTTTTTATTTGCTTGTTTTACATTACATTACACTACCCACAATCCTAAGTATAACCTTGACGTCTCATTGATGGAGCTCGCTGTTACCATGGAAATGTTTACCACACTGGCTGATGGGTACATTGGGTACACAGCCGTGCAAACACTGCTATTTTTTACAGTTAAATTGAATCTATAAATGAAATTCATACTGGGTGTATGACCCTATATCCCTATTCTTGCCAAACCTTGAATTTAATAGACCATTTAATAGAGAAAAAGCAAAACCAGCATCAGTACCTTTAAATTTGATTCTGACGACCACAAAATATAACCCATGCATTTTAATTTTCAACCCATTCATGCCCCAACCCCGCATCCCCGCGGTGGCGTACTTTCGTCAGGTTAGTTTTAGTTTTAATGTACGTATCTGCACCACCCCCCCCTTCCCCATGCCAACCCCCTTATAAAGTCGATAATAATTTCCCCATTCAAATTAATTGTTTTTTGTGCTCATTATGTGTAGCACGAAAATAGTTGGATAATTGAGCTCTGGAACACGATTCAATAGATTAATTTCCGTGACTATCAGCACGAAACAGCGTGAGACCAGGTTAAAACAGCAAGTTGTCACTGGTTGTTTACTGTGCGCCCAGAAAAATATCCTAATTATTGCTTTATGGTTCACAAAGAATGAAAGATTAGATAAAGAAAATACACACATTTGTGTATTTGTCAAAGAGAGTAAAATTGTTACGTAAGTTCGCTCCCACCCACATGGACCAGACGTTATCATCATAGAAAAACATTATACGAATGTGACGATGTCCTCAGTCAGCGCCCTCACATTAGAGTGGCCGATTGGTAAACAGCGCAATCAGCCATTGTATATCTTACACTTTTGTGGGGTGTAGAAAACGACATAGACACACCCAGCTACACAAACACAGACCCAGGGGAGCAAGCCGGCGCAGGATTGTTCACCGGCGGTACGTATGCCTGGATTGCACAGGAAAAATGCATGCGCTGTACGTATATTCACCTGCACAAACTAGGAGGGAATGAGGAGGGAATATATGAAAGAGAAGAGGAGAACAGAGAGAAAGAGGGGAAGAGAAGAAGGAGAAGAGGAGAGGAGATGAAAGGAGGAGGGCACACCGTGGACCTCTGAACTGCACCTGCTCAACGCTCAGAGAGACGTGCCCGGTTTAAAATGAAGTCATGATCATTGTTGTGGTAATACGGGGGGCGGAGGACAGCATTACTGTGCAAACTCTGTGCACTATGTGCACACTACTGTGCAGACTAATTTCACACTGGAAAACCCGGATCTGAGTGTCATTTCCTTGTTTTGCACAACCAATGTCAAACTAAGTCGTGCCCTTCCGCCATAAACTCAAGATTAGCATGCAGAACAAATTGTTAACTCACCCAAACACAAATTACCAAGAGCCGGCATCCTGAAAGAAGAGCTTGGAGCTGGACGTACTCACAGTGCTAACGAACGGTAAATATTTTCCTATTTTACTCAGTGATTGAATTAGTAAATAAATAGATGGGTCAGTAAATAGATAAATTGGTTGCAATTTGAGGTTGTTTACTCACCGTGTAAACAGCTTGAGGTGCAACACTACAGAATCCTCCCCAGCGCACCTTTAAACTTATGTAATGCCATGGTTTTTGTGCTTTTTTTTTTGTTGTTGACAGTGTTGGCGAGGTCTCGGGGACGGCCTTTCACTCATGAGAGACCAGTGTGACTCACACAGTCATGACCATGAAGTCGCTCATTTCAGTTTTAATCCAATTTTCGAACTCGGCGCCACGGACCGGAAACACAAACCAGAAGTGATTTTTCAAGGGAGCGAGGCTTAAGTAGACCGTGAGGTTGATCGTTTGTTTGACGTTTGAAGTCTATTCTTGAGAGGCTCTTGGGGCGTAGCAACCCGAACGCAGACAGCAGCCTTGAGCAGGAATGTCATAGATTGTGCGTGTGGAGATAATCTCGCATCTCCAGTACATTCCGCTCGTATCCACTGCCCACCAAAGTTAAGTGCAAGACGCTCCCGTTTTTACTATGCAGTCATGTGCAAAGCCAGTAACTAAGATATGCTGTATAGTTATTGCAGGGATCAAACCTTGCCGTGTTTTATGGATTTCCCGGACGGGTTTGTGAACGCGAGGCCCCTGTGTGACTCATAACGCTACGCACAAAAGGTTCTTAACCATTGACCAGACCTCTGCATTCAGACGGATGGCATTTGCAAAGCTCAAGACAATTCATACAAGCGTGCATGTGGACGCTAGTGATGAAAAGATTGTCTCTTATCGGAGATCCGGCTCTTCACGAGCACCTCCCGTTAAAAGGTTAGTTCAATCTCTTCCTTCGTTTCATTCAGTCGGTGTAAGCTGGAGTGAGAGGAGCTGGTTCGGCTCCCAGTTGTGAACGCAGTTCTCACGGGAATCATTTGATTCTGTCAAAATGATCGATTTCGCCGGAATGCAAAGCGTGAATCGGTCGCATTCGAAATGAACTATGCCAAATGCCTTTGTCACTTTTTCGCTTGAAATGAATCCCCAGTAATTATTTTACCGGGTCTTGCGTCGCCGGCGAGCGACGTAAAGTAAAATAGACGCAAAACCACTCGCAAAACTTCAACTGCCACTTAGTGCCCCTCGCGCCGGGCCCCCAGAGGCCCCCCCAAAACCCTAACATGTTGTGTGATTTTGCTCCCGCTGAAGGACGAGCTAAATTTGGAGCTTTGGGGGGTTTGCGCCGTCGACTTCCAGCAAGCGTCAATTATGCACGCCGTGGTCTCAAATCCTCTTCTAAGCGCTCCCACCGAGACCCAAAAATACTCTCCTTTCCAGGCTCCCTTCCAATGTTTCTCCGATGTTACTTTTCTTTTCCACTCGTTGCCCCCCCCCCCCCCCCCTCCCCGGCAGGACTCCTGTACGCGAGGCGCTGACAGTCGAAAACACACTGTCGGTATTGTTTCCCGCGCTCCTCCGGGGTAGTCGCGTTTCATTTAATCATACCGAGGGTTGAGCTTTTTAAACCGGGGCATAATAAGACATCTGGGGGTTGAGGATATAGGTTTTACAGCGCCCTGCATGAGCGGCAGCCGGAACCACAGGAGCCGTGAACGATGGAAGGGGATGAAGTGGAGCAGCAGATAAGAGGAGTGGGGAGGAGGGAGGAAGAGCCAAAGTACTGTTTTGGTTCCAGTTAAAACAGTCCAACCGTCATTTGACTGGTTGTGGTGCCATCGCAGTGTTGGCTGTAGATTATAGGATATCATTTTTCGGGGGGGGGGTATTACTTAATTGCTTACTAATTTCAGTCCAATATGATGACAATGGCGGAAATGGTGGTTTTCGTTTTGTTTTTCTAACTCAGACGGCGTGTCCAGGCAATAGACGGGACAATTGCTTTCTGTCTGGTTGACAGGCATTAACCCGAGGGGAAGTTTTCGGCGGGCTTTTGTGTGCCGCAGCGCAAACTACGCAACGGTCATTGGTCTCCCCTTCGCTATTTAACATTTAACGGGCTCATGTACAGTATCCTGGAGCCAAATCTCTCTCTCTTTTTTGGTTTTATTTGGAATAATCGAAACCAGGTGCACCAAGACAAAAGAGCTTTGAGCAAAACCAGTAGTCTTGGAAGTTAAAAAAAACAAACCCCCCAAAAAACGTACAGTTTTCTGTTACAAGAGGAGGGGGATCTTTATATAAAATCAAGTTTGGGGGAAACAAAAAAAAAAAACAACAACCCCCAACGCACTACACCCAAGCCAACTTGCGCAGACTTCCCTTTCCTCGTGGCGCGTCCCTGCCAACGATTATTTGTGTAAGCATTGTTCTGGGAGGCTGCGGGGGGAGTGGGGTCGGGGCGATCAGGTCGAGCAAATCTGTTCCGACCAAAGTGCCCAGGAGAATTCACTTCTATTTTTTTATTATTATTATTTTTCTTTTTAGGCGTACTCTACGAACATCGGCACATTATGAAACGTGTATTTTCGGCGGAGCGCTGCCATCTGCGAAGGAGTTTACTCTGCGCAGACGGTCACAAATTCCTGATGACGCATCCACTCTGCGGTGGTGGAAGACACGTGTGCGTACAGAATTGTATGGTTTCAGCGTATATACCCCGTGTCCATGGCAACACGGCCTAAACTCTCCCTCTCTTTTTCTATTTTTTCTTTCTTTTTCCGTGGTGAGTGTATACGTATCCTGCAAAGTCATCAGCGTTCGGCGGTGAAACTCGTTGCCACAGTGACTGTGGGCGTGTCGCAAAGCAGAGGGGCTGGAGCCGGCAAAGAGGGATCATAGGAGGACGCACACAGAGAGGGAGTGTGTGTGTTTGTGTGTGTGTGCTGTGTGTATGTGGTGTGTACTTGTGTATGTGTGTATTTGTGTGTGTGTGTGTGTGTTTGTGTGTGCATGTGTCTATGCGTGTGCGTGTGCGTGTGCGTGCGTGTGTGTGTGTGTGTGTGTGTGTGCATGTTCATAGAAGGATAACAGAAAGGCAAATGCTGCATGTAATTTAACATCAGTGCAGTGAAAATGTGCAGCGTCGGCTCCCTGCGTGCACACAAACACATTTCACAAACACGGTCTCACAGAGTTATACAAAGCACAGAACTTCTCGTCTCTCCTCCTCCAACCGAGGAGGAGGGACGAGAAAAAAAAAAAAAAAAAAAGGAGGGGGGAGAAGATGCCAAATTACAAAGCGGTATCCAACTTTCTGTGGGCACCGTGGAAGACTGAGCAGCGCCACTCCGCTGAGTAGAACCAGGTTTTTTCCATGGAATATATTTATTTTCCCCCCTCGTCGTCTTCGTTTTCCTCTCTTTTCTGCCTCCCACTTCTTTCCCTTTCCCGCTAAAGCCTTGATGGTGAGAATGCCTCCGACTTGTTTAATTAACAATACTTTAGCAAACAGGTGGCATTTGTGCGTGTTCGCGTTTTGTGTAAATCTCTTCTCTAGGTCTCTAACATGGACAGAATTGCAAATGATCTCAAGCAGGACTGAGACAAAACATGACATCTACCCTTTCACAACGACTAGACAGGCACTAGCTCTTTTGAGGGGCACTGGGGTAGTTCCTAGTCATGAGCCACATCACAGTAGGAATTAGCGATGAAAGGCTTTCTCTTTTTTTGGAGTCGGTTCTTGACGCGTCACACAGTTAAATAAGAGTCGCTCGGTTTTCCAACACTTTGGTTCATTTGATCCGGTTGGTGCAGGCACAGCTACATTTCATTCCTTTGCATTGCTGTGCATTGAGTGCCCATACGTATTGATTATAATGTGATATGCCGTGTATCCCGGTCCGAGGGATACCATCTCGGTCCAGAGTCCAGTTTTGCAAACCTGATCTAGTTTGGGGCCAGTAAAACAGACTCTGAGATCTCGCTGTCAAGTTCAACATTTTAGAAAGGATAGTATGCAGGTTAATTATACTGCGCCACAAACCCGGTTACACCGGCTAACATCCAGCATTTGTCATTCGTGGGAAAGGTAACACCCGGGTTTCAGTCCCGGGTCAAACGACCCTGCAATGGTCACAGGTTTTTATCGGCTGCAGCACCGATTGACTAAGTTAAACACGACACCCAGGTAGACAAGTTAATTTTGGCCCCTTTACTCTCGCGATGCCACGCGAGTTGAAGTTTGGGAAGTTGGCGCGGGTGTTGCCACGCGGTCGTCCGGCTTCCCTGGGGGCTGGGGGGTCTTCTGTGGCTGCAGGGCGGGGTCCCTGTGGTGGAGTGGTGTCTATACGGCTGTGGGACTCAAGGGGGGGAGGGCTTCGGGGCCTTTTCCGCTGCTTGGAGGCGCCACCATATAATACCCACCTCATACACCAGAACTAATTGCGACAAGTCCCGTACACTCACAGGTGGACACATCACACGCGCACACACACACACATCACATGCACACGCACATGCAGGTGGTCTCATCACAGGCACACACACGCCACCAGCATCTGCTTTGATCACACCCCAACACCCTCCTGGTTGCATCCCTCTCCTTTTCTTCCTCATTTGCTGCCATAACTATGACAGGAAGAGGCCACGTGCCCAACTGCTGTTCCACTTTTCCTGAACCTGATTAACTCTGTTTTGTCGAAACATGTCATCAAGATTCAAGATTCAAGATTCAAGAGGTTTATTCGTCACATACATATACATACTTTCATACATATATGCAGTGAAATGTAATGCAACGCACCCGGTGATTACACACAATATGGCCGAGGAAATTTTCTTTCTACTAGACCAACTAACTGATTCCTAAAACGTAATACAGTAAGTCGAATACTTATAGATTAAAATAAAAAGATATAGAATAAAATAAAATGAAATAAAATTTAATTAAAACGGAATAGATAAAGGGAATAGGCTTACGTATATGGGATAGACATGTGTCTGTGTTTCATCTGATGTTCCTATGTTTATGTGTGTTCCATGTACATGTTGTTGTTTGTTCCTATGTTTATGTGTGTTCCATGTACATGTTGTTGTTTGTTCCTATGTTCATGTGTGTTCCATGTACATGTTGTTGTTTGTTCCTATGTTCATGTGTGTTCCATGTACATGCTGTTGTTTGGTTGTATGTTTAATTGTCTCACCCGTGGTGATTCTCCCCCTCTTGTAGAAGTGATTACTTGTTTAAAGACCAAAACATGATTAATAGTTCTCCAAAGAGGGTTTTTTTTTGTGGTGGTTCTGTGTAACAAAGAAGCTGTGCTCTGGTCATCCCACAGGTCGTCCACAGGACAGAGTTGTTGCAGCAGCAGTTGTTGATGATTAAAGGATGAATAATGAAGTTGCATTGCAGGTTGAGAAGTTGAACTCCAGTTGCGGACTAACTCTGTCCCAACTCTGCGTCCGCGCTCCCCGCCGCTGAAGGACCCGTGTGCGCACCGGTGCTCCAGCGGTCCAGTATAAACGCACGAACGATCCCGTGCTTTTGAAGGGCTCTTTTGTAGGACGGGAACCGAGTCTCGCTGGTTGATGAGAGTTTTTTTTTTGTTGTTTTTTTTACCAAGTTTTACAGTTTAATGTCGTTGTTTGTTTGAGTTGCTGTCGTCTCTACTGTTTTGTTCCCAACCACACTGGAACCGTTGACACGCCCCTTTTTTCCAACGTGTTCGTGACGTCGAACATCACACACCGGGAATAAAAAACGGCATTTCTACTGGCAATGGGGAAGGCGTCAATCGCTGTAAACACTGTAAACAGTAGGGGCGGCTGCCATAAAGCATTTAAAAAGCAGATTCACTGCTTAGGTTACATTTGTTTCTCAACAAGCTAGTCGTTGTAAAAGCCCTCTAAGCCACATGCTTCTACCAAACAGGGTCCAAGGAATTCCTGTGCGATACCTCGTGTGGGCTGCGCATAAGATAAGATGAGAAAACACTTAGTGAATCCCCCGGGGGCGTTGATGGATACCCTTCTTTTTAGTGAAGTGAGAACCTGGCAACCAGAAAAAAAGGGCAGTAGAACTGGTCTGCCCAAGCTCAGAGCCCGGGCGGAGGGCCCTGTTCCACCAGTAGAAGGTATAGAAGCACTGTTTCATATGCAAACACAAAGGGCATAAATTGCAACATGGTGGTGACCTGAGTGATAGAGTTAGCCACACATTGTAGTCTCATTGACACTTCACAGTCGAAGCGGAGATTACGGGCGGGACATCGGGGTCCGGACCCCCCCCTTCCTAGGAACAGAGTTGTCCCCCTCAATATATCATTGTAAACATGACTTTATGATTTTAAATAATTTAATAATATGCATTGAAATCAATTGTGCTAATTATAGATGCCAAACAATGGGTTCTTAAGCTCCGAAAGATTTGCGTCCACCCCTCATGTGCCTGACAGTGGCTTGGTCCACTGCCTCCCCAAAACCCCACACACACCCTGGGTTGGCGTGTCTGCGGAGCAGTCTCTGGACGTGGTGGCCGACCTCCAGCGAGGAGCTACTTTTCAAAGGCTCACTTTAAACAAAGCACGTGTCAGACGTGTTCCTTTACTTCTACCACCCAGTAGAATAAAACACATTTACAGCTGGGACCAGACTGCGTTTTGTTCGCTCTGCTACCTCCCGGTTGAATCTTGTGAACCCCCCCCCCCCCCCCCCACTTCTCAAATCAAAGTTACGCCCTGGGTCGACAGAATCAAATAAAACCAATGAATCACGCTCAGGCTGTATTCTGTGGGGGGATTTTCACATCTTCACACACACACACACACACAGACATCCACACTATCTTGTTACACATACTGTAAACTCTTGCCCCGACACGCCTCCCATTAACCCTGCGCAGGGTCTAGGTGTGACAATGATAACACTTTGACGACATTTATGGAGTGTCACACACGGCCTAGAGGTCCCTCTGTGCCACACCCGGTGATTCCTCTGAAAAACCCCGCTCCGCCCGGCGAAACCAGCAGTATTAGTAGGCCAAACATCAAGTTGACCGGTCGACAAGCCTCCGTCGTTGAGTGCACACACACCCTCCCTTTCCCTCCCCCTCCCTCTCTCTCCCTCTCCCCCTCTCCCTGTCTCTGTTCCAAGGCAGCAGATAAAGTATCGGCCTCTACAGATAGAAGAATCACCAGACATGTGACAGGCGCTGATGAAATCCTCTCTGTATCGGTTGATGGGTGGGGACGGATCCAGGAAGGGCACTAGAGTGAATGTCCTGAAATTCCTGCTGGTCCGCTGGTTAAAAAACGTATTTAATTGCGCCGGATAACTACTCGCATGCATCCCCATGCATTGACCTTGTCCGATACTTGTCACTAAACTGCTGACACAGAAACAGGATATCAAGAGGGAGAGAGATAAACAGAGAGTTGACAGCACAGACTGACAGGAATACATGATGTTATGGAGGCAGGAAATCGCTGTGTTCAACAGCTGACTACTGTTAAAATAACAAACTTTGAGCAAAGGGAACTAATTTCTGTCTTGATTAACGTACCTCTCCTCTATGCTGTTGATAATCGATAATGCCAATGTTTGGGTCAATCGGGTAATGTTTCTGTGAGGAATTCCTGTTCTATTTTATCCATCGGGCACTGCTGATATCGAGGTGTCTGTTGCGTTGTTTATCCGCAGGTATATAAGAGCAGTGTGGCACAAGAGTAAGCAATTGCGCAACATACTAAGGTGTATTTATTTACTTTTTTAATCTATTATTATTATTATTATTATTATTGTTATTATTATTATTATTATTGTTCATTTTATTTTTTTATTAATTATAATTGTATTTTTGGCTTGGTTGGTTTGCAGGCCTGGAAGCAGGGGAGAATGGACTCAGCTGCTTGGTTTAGGATCATTTCACTTGCCCACACTAATGAGAGTCACAGGTTTAAACGCCCACATGCTCGATAATAACCTGAAATCAATTACACTTAAAAAAAAAAATGAAAATGGCTGTTTTTATGTTTGTGTTTATGGGTTTTTCCCCCATTGCACAGTTTGTTTTGTGCTGAGATGACTTGCAGCAATCTAGAGTAAAGATTGCATTCCCAAACAAACTATTTCCGATTTCACTTCTTTCGGGTCCTCTTCTTCTGATAATCAACTTCCCCCTTCTTATGAAACTGGTGTATTTATTTGTGGTAAAATGCATAAATTTTTGTTCTGCATCGCAAACATTCATCACAGCAGAATCATATGGTAGATGAATCAGAAGTGAGTCAATTCTGCCACTTTGTCACATGAATGTATGCAGGTTTTTTTTTTTTATGTCGGCTGAAATGTTTCCTCTGCACGGCAGTTCCAGTGCACAGGGCACAAGGGGAAGAAAAGAGACTTTATTTTTGTTGGTCTCCATGACAACCACAAGGCCAAGGAGTCCAAGGGAGGGTGGATAAATGTGGGTGTGGGACATGGGTGTAGGTGGGGGGGTGGGGTGGGGGGGGGGGGCATACAGTTGGATTGCTAGCGCCAAGCATTATGAGTCAGCCTGCATTGGAATTTGAGGAGAGAATGAGTGAAGGGGGAGGACAGCAAAGAGGGCAGGGGATTTTGGAAGGAGTTTGCTGGAGGGAGAGTGGAGCCCCTGTGGCACTGCTTGGCAACCTGCTGGGAAATGAGGGAACGTTACACCGTTGGCTGGACGGGCCTGAGTCGGAATTAGGCAATTAGGCATCGGCAAAATCAAATATTTTCACATGGATATTATGATATTTTGATAATGATATTTTAGGGATGATGATATGGGTGCATGTAATGTGGACATTATGACCAAGCCAGTAGAGGCATTGATTAGAACAACTAGAACAGTCTACGAAGTTCCAAAAAGGTAAAATGTTAATTTACTGTGAAGCAACCCTTAAGACATCATTTAATAAGTCGCAAAATTATGATAAAATCTCAGGATTACTGGTAAGGTGACATAACTCGTCTGGCAGTGTTTTGTTTTTGCAATGTTTGCCGACGCGAAGAGGGTAATGACCTTCCACATAGGTGCCGCATGCAACCCGCTGAGTCTACATGTCTGTCACCCTTTTGGCGAAGTTGGGGAGAACCCAAGGTTCCCATTAATAAAAAAAAACTAAAAAAAAAACGACATCACCAGGAGTTACTGAGTAACTATTTGTCGACTGGAGTTCGTCTCCCCGCATACAGTGCCACTTGGGCCAAACCTGTCCCGGGATGGTTTTGCATATGTAAAGCAGCTGAGATAAACTGAGATGACCGAGCTGAATGATGGCTCGGAATGTTTCCACATTACCCGGGATTGGAGAGTGATCTGAGGGGTCTCTGAAAAGAAATTGTGTTTTACAATCTCTGATGGACTATTACCAAAGGCCTTAAAATCCAAATGTCTGTGCCCAAAAATAGTGTGGGGCGGTCTATCTCACAGTGAAGGGGAAAGTATTCTGCAAAGCTCAGTTAGGTTTACAATAGCTGAGGAAAAAACAAACATATTCTCACATTCTTCAGAGGCTGTCTTAGTGCTGACACACGCACTCACGCACGCACACACACACACACACACACACACACACGCACACACACACACACACACACACACACACACAGACACACACAGACACACACACACACACACACACACACACACACACACACACACAGTCAGTATTTCAGCTACTGTTAGTTGTGTTCCTGTCACTCAGTCGGTGTTAAATTAACACAGAAAATGGGTGGGCGGTTAACTAAAGCAAATACTCTGTTTCCCGCTAGCTTCACCTTGGCAATCAAATGAAAGATGAGAGAAGAGGAAAGAAAGAAAGAAAGAAAGAAAGAAAGACAGAAAGAAAGAAAGGGGGGGTGTTGGGAAGAAAGCCACAACCCCCTCTCACCGGGCAACCGGCAAAGTTTTCTCTAAAAAGCCAGGTATTCATTTGGAATGGCTGGACAATGTGTCATAGAGACCAGAAGTGTTGTGTTACAGCGCCGCCCCGTCCCCACCCTTCACCCAGAGCTCCAACCAATCGCGACGCGCCACAGTCCCCTCCCACGGCAGCAGGCGGTTTAAAGCACTTCACTAAACTTCTGCTCTGCCTATCCTCTCTGGTCTCTTCCCCCACCCAGCCTGCCTGTCTGCCTCTAACCTACCTTCCCAACTGGTCGGTCTGATCTGCCCACTCTCCACTACAACCTGAGCCACTTCAAGATTGCACAATGTCAGTGAAGAGGGTCACCAGCTACCAGGTCAAGTCCTCTGGATCGATCCCCAGGTCCTACAGCAGCATGTCCTACTCTGGACCCAGCTCCACCCGTCAGAGCCAGAGCATCCGCAGCACCTATGGAACAAGCAGCAGGGGCATGGGGGGAAGCTTTGGGGGAGGCATTGGAGGCGGCAGCTACATCTCCAGCAGCAGCGCCTACGGAAGTGGCATCGGCCTGGGCTCCAGCATGGGTGGTGGGGGCATGGGCATGGGCATGGGCATGGGCATGGGCATGGGCGCAGGGGCCGTGGCGCCCATCACTGCTGTGACCGTGAACAAGAGCCTCCTGGCCCCGCTGAACCTGGAGATCGACCCCACCATCCAGGCTGTGCGCACCCAGGAGAAGGAGCAGATCAAGAGCCTCAACAACCGCTTCGCTTCATTCATTGACAAGGTCAGTCCTGGTGGGGTGGAAACAGAGTGGAGGTTGGTCACAGCCGTTCAAAGTCGTGAAAAGTGACAATGTATGGGTTAAGGCTGAGGGAGGGGCTTGTGTAGATAATCTGTGTTTTTGCAATGCAGCTGCAATTTGGTTGCGTAATAGTTATGATAGAGCTGACTGACGACAACCATATGTTTGCCACATGGAATGTAATCTTGATACGATCGTTTCTGCTGCGCAGAGAAAGTTGATTTAATGCTGCCAGGATTGGGGGAAAAAAAAAAGGGGTGTCAATATTTGAGCTAGGCTCAAGTGTAATATTTGGGAAGTTCTTTTGTGCGGCCGAAATACAGGGGGAGAGACAAAAAAAAACAAAAACAGGCCAAGTTCCAGAGGGGGAGGGAAGGCAAAGAAAGAGCAAGAGATAAAGGGTGTGTCAGTGTAAAACTTTGAGCCAGTGATTATGAGTTACCTTGGGAATGGCCCTGCCCCCTTAGCTGGGGTGTGGCCCTTTATACTGCATCCACACACACACTTGTGTATACACTACAGCACAAACCTCACATAATCACGATTGAAAACTTTTCTTGCCACTCTCCAGTGACACTTTTACGATACACTTTTACGATTGCCTCGTATGAACTGTTAAACTGAGACCTCAAAGCCACAATGGTTGCGGCGCGTCGCCTCAGAGGCGAGTTAATATTTAAAAAGGCCACTCGGTCTCATGTTCTGCCTCACGCCAGTGGATTGGTTACATAACCTCCCCCCCTTCTGTCGGCGGAGGCCTAACAAATGACAAAAAGCATTATTTCCAGAGCGCTTCATCACTTCTGTCCAACAACTCTCTGCCTTTAATGCTTTTTGTCATGTGTTTCTTCCATTCCTGAGGACCTGGTTATCAAGGCCAGGTTCAGAAGACCTGCGTACAGAGGTTTCCCTTTATCTAAGGAACGTGAACTGACCTGAGATATAGATTTTTGTTCAAACTCTGGCCCATTGACAGCGGCGCCGTTTATTTAAGGGCATTGTTCCCCACAAATACACCAAGAAAGAAAGCAAGAAACGCAGCGCTGTGGTGCAGTTGACGGGTGGAGGTAATGGGGTCAGCGGGGTACACTGACTCAAGTTGGGGACATCTGTTTTCCTTCACAACCAATTATTACCCTCCACAAATATGTCACCTTCACCCCGCCCCTGCCTCACCTTACCCCCACCCTCCCTACCCTTCCCATACCCTCCCACAGTTGCTGCCCCTAACTCCTACGCCCAACCCCCCCAACCTCCACACCATCAACACTGCCCTTGAGCTTTTTCCTCCGCCTCTCCCCTGCTCCATTGTCTTTAGTCATTGAAAGAAACCTTGATGCAAACTTAAATATTTACCATCCCTTACGTCTGCATGCAAATGGCCGCTTGTTTGGTTATTGAACACCCCCCCCCCCGCCCACACACACACACACACACTGTGGTTGCTATTGCACAGCTCAAGCCTCGCCTTGGGAAAACAGGAAAACATGTGGGAGAGGGGTTAACTGCCCCTATTCCTATGTCACCAGCTTTTTCCAACCTCACCTTCCTCCTTCCTCTCATACAACTTACACCCCCCCCCCCCCCGCCCCCTCCCGGTCTGGCTCCTGCCCGGATGAGCCTACGTCAGGGCATTTCTTTTGGAAAAACACGCCTGGAAAACTTGGGCCCAAACATGGGCTGGAACAATAAAGACTGAGCATCACAAACTTTCATTTGATCAATGGCAGGGATTTCATCCGGGAGCTTATGTGTAGAGTGAGGCACTTTTTAAGCAGCGTTGTATCAGGGTTCACAGGGATAACACCATAATAACTGATTAGTCAACGGCGAACATGGAAACATCTGCTCTGCCCATTTACGATCCGCATTCCACCCATTTTGTCCATTCCATATTGGTGCCGCTTATCAGATAATGACCTCTCTCTCTCTCTCTCTCTCTCTCTCTCTTGCCATGGCCAGGTGCGCTTCCTGGAGCAGCAGAACAAGATGCTGGAGACCAAGTGGAGCCTCCTGCAGGACCAGACCACCACCCGCTCCAACATCGACAGCATGTTCGAGGCCTACATCTCCAACCTGCGCAGGCAGCTCGACGGGCTGGGCAACGACAAGATGAAGCTGGAGGCTGACCTGCACAACATGCAGGGCCTGGTGGAGGACTTTAAGAATAAGTGAGTGTGGACCAACAGGGTGACAGCTTAACACCCTTGAGGTTGTCTTCTTGTGTATTTTGAAAATAATTGTTGGTGGATGAGCACCACGACCACCACCACCACCACCACCACCACCACAGGTTTCGTGAGCTAACCCATCTTAGGTTAGGGTGAGTTCAGATAGGATGGCTTGCACTTGTTGGGTGTGATATGGATGTATAAGCAGAGGCATGTGAAACGTGAGGGATATGCTGAGGAATGGTTTACATAGCAAGGGGAATGTTTTGGGATCAGATCATAGTTTTAAAATCAATTGAGATTGGAAGGCGGGATGGAGTTTGGGAGCCAGGTATTTTACGGGGCCGAGGGACATGAAAAAGAAATAAACATGAAGTTGTGGTTTGTGTTCTGGGTTCGTAACCATTTAAGGAAATCTCAGATAATGTTTTATCGTGATTCTGCTTGCTTGGACTGTTTTCAAACCACTTAAAGCGCCGTTCGAATCATACAGTATCCCAAACGTTCTCAAGTGAGTGAATCTTTAGTTAGTTGGAGCGAGAAGCTCATCCATACGCTGAGATAATTTATGGGGGCTACTCCCTGCATCTGGCTGTGGCTTTACCTCATTATCATCTCTGGGGAGTGACAGCAGCAAACAGGCATGTCCTGAATGAAAACACATTACGCTCTGTATGACCAGAGGTGAACATGGCTCACATGACTGTGTTAGATATCTGACACAAGCGTATGCTTCGCACAAGCACAGCAACTCGCACGCACGCACGCACACGCACACGCACACGCACACACACACACACACACACACACACACACACACACACACACACACACACACACACACACACACACACACACACACACACACACACACAGGTTGCACAATGGTGCGCCACCTTGCAGCTAGTTCAACAGAACGGACAGCATGCACAGATGGAGCATATTACAGTGAGTGAAGCCAGTGGAACCCTGACGGAGAATTATCATAAACACCTTCACCGCTTAAATTAACAAACGCCCAAAAAGGAGGAGATTGATGACTAACGCCTCCTGGTGTTAAGATCGCAAATGAACCGCAAGCTACTCGTGGTGTCTGTTGTGAACATTTATAACTATAACTAACCACCATCCGTCTTCTTCCCTCTCAGGTACGAGGATGAAATCAACAAGCGCACAGAGTGTGAGAATGACTTTGTGCTCATCAAGAAGGTCAGTTTTGTTTAAAAATGCCATTGTCTTGCCATTTCCTTTTTCATTTAGCCCTTTGGTGATGGCTTGACGCCTCCGTGCTCCAATGATTTACCTTTCTGCGTGTTGCAGGATGTTGACGAGGCCTACATGAACAAGGTTGAGCTGGAGGCCAAGCTGGAGAGCCTCACGGACGAAATTAACTTCCTCAGGCAGATCTATGAAGAGGTACCTCATTAATCTGGATTCATTTGTATATATTCTACTTCCCCCGTTTTGGTCATGGGGCCTTTGTGTTTTTTTCTCAAGCAAGCACTGGGGTTCACAGTATTAACACCATTCCCACCCATCGCTAAATACTCTTGGAATGCAACCCTCGGAAGTTGCATCGCAAACAATTGAGAAATTGCTGAATGGAAGCTTTTGCATTTATTATAAGAACCAGATGAGTCCTTGGTCACCTTCATCGACTTTTTTTTTTTTTTTAATCTAGGGAACGATACTTTTCAGTCTGGCATGCTGATTATGTCGGCAATGCTTGGGAATGTCTCGTTCCCTCGCTGTGTTTCGGGCTTTCTCAACATCTGTCTCGCATTTTGACTTGACCGTCTTTGCTTGCGAGTTAAGTGACCTGATGGTTTCGCTCGCCGAGGTTGGGACGAATGAAGTGACCCTGACGGGGCTTCCTGACAATCCGTCCCTGTTTGGTGTCTGATCCCCGTCTTGCCTCCCTCATCCCCAGGAACTGCGTGAGCTCCAGGGACAGATCAAGGACACCTCAGTCATCGTGGAGATGGACAACAGCCGCAACTTGGACATGGACTCCATTGTGGCTGAAGTACGTGCTCAGTACGAGGACATCGCCAACCGCAGCCGCCAGGAGGCCGAGATGTGGTATAAGACGAAGGTGAGGAGGATAACGCGATGGTGTCGCCATTCCGTAAAATTCACGGTGAATGGGAAGCAGTTTCATGGAATTTGTGGAACATTCCAATCAGTGAAGCACGTGTTTTTTTTTAGTATGAGGAGATGCAGACGACTGCCACCAGATACGGAGACGACCTCAGGTCCACCAAGACAGAGATCGCAGACATCAACCGCATGATCCAGAGGCTGACATCAGAGATCGATGCTGTCAAGGGACAGGTAAGGGAAAAGAAATGTATATATATTTATTTGGCAATCGTTTCCTGAAGCACGCGCACAGTTATCCCAGCAGTAGCCTCGAACTCAGCTCTCCCCGTCCGTCTTCCGTCAGCGCGCCAACCTGGAGGCCCAGATTGCAGAGGCCGAGGAGCGCGGCGAGATGGCCGTGAGGGACGCCAAGGGCCGCATCAAGGACCTGGAGGATGCCCTCCAGAGGGCCAAACAGGACATGGCCCGCCAGATCAGAGAATACCAGGACCTGATGAATGTCAAGCTGGCCCTGGACATCGAGATCGCCACCTACAGGAAACTCCTGGAGGGAGAGGAGGACAGGCTGGTCAACGGCATCAAGTCCATCAACATCTCTCAGCAGAGCAGTAAGTAGAGTAGAGTAGTAGAGTAGTAGAGTTCTCCGCTCCCGTCGATGCGTCGATCGGCTTCTGCGCGCTTGACCTATTGTACCAGTGGAATTCATAGGTTGCTGTAGATTGATTTTAATTAACCGTGGCTGCTCCTTCACCCCAACAGCAAGCTACAGCGGCCCCATGGAGAACGTGAAGAGCAGCTACTCCAGCGGCTACTCCAGCGGGTTCAGCGGCGGCTACGGCAGCAGCGCCTATGGCGGCGGCGGCGCCTATGGCAGCGGCAGCGGCTATGGCGGCGGCTACGGCGTCGGCAGCGGCTACGGCGGCAGCAGTTACGGCGGCGGCAGCAGCTTCAGCTCCAGCAGCGGGGGCGGGTACGGCGGCGGCAGCAGCTACACCACCCAAAACAAGAAGAGCGTCGTCATCAAGATGATCGAGACCAAGGACGGCAAAGTGGTGTCAGAGTCCTCCGAGGTGGTCGAGGACTGAGCCGCTCTAGAGGTCTAGCCGTCTTTAGTTCCCGTTTTGGTCTTTGCCTGTCCTGTAGTGGTTTTTTTAGACTCACAGTTCACGACCCCGCCCCCCCCTCCCTCCCTCACCCCAACGCTCATTTTTTTTCCTTTTTCTAAAGCCTGAAGCAAATGCTTGCCAGCCTCTGTTCAGAACAGAACTTAAAAATTGTCTTCTCGTGAAGTAAATATCAACCCTTATCAAACCAACCAAAGATTTGAAAGGGACCAAAGATTCTATCATGTCGATTGTGTTTTATATGTTCATAAATATGAATGTTTTTCTTGTCTGTACTAAAGCAAATGTTTGAAGTTGTCTCGTGAGTGGCTAATAAAATAACAGGAGAACTGCATCTATGAGAATGAGGAAAAAAACGAAACAAGAGAAATTCAAAAAGCATAGAAGATCCCTCCAAAACCTCTGCGACTCTACACCGGTCCGCGGACCTTCAAAGTTAGGGTTGTTCAAAATGGACAAAGTGGTATGGTCAAAAAGGAATGTGAATGTGCTGGAACCGTGCCGTAGCGTTTTTGGTCACCTAATGTCTTAAGAAAAGCCTGCTGCAGGAGTGCTGTAGTGCATGACCTCCCCAAGTGTGTGTCCTGTCACTGTAACTGTTCTGCCCCTTGAGAGGCTGCACCACACTATGCCGCTGTCCAGAGGTGCTGTTTTTGCTACCAAACAAAAATAAAAAATGTGTTTACTGAAGATTCTCTTTTTGTCTTTGCATTTCCTTTCGTCATCCATTACACCAACTAATCAAGAATGAAGTCGTTACTAAATTAACAAAGGAATTCATGAGTGAATGAATATGTTCAAATTTTTTTGCCTGGATTCAGAAAGCTGAAAAATGTGATTCATTCATTTATTGTTCCTTAATTTGGACAGCTGAACTGACTTGAACTTTCCCCATTTGCTATTACAGTATGACTTACTGGTCCCAGGGCGCCTCAAAGTGGCCGGAAGCAGAACTGTATGGAGGTACTGGGGAAGATGGGGATGCAGGCAACACGGTCTAGATACAGTACATACAGCAGTCTTTCCCCTATGGTTGTACAGGCCTGGCGGCCCGCCAGGCCAGCAGGAACCTCTGCCAGGCCACAAAAAAAACTTGTTTCACAGGAATATTTATTTTTATTTGCGGTGATGACAATAACGATCTCAATACCGCTGTGAAGTCACGTGACCACGGTGTCCCTTATTTGAGTTACTTAAAATTACTGCGTTCACTGCTCCTGTTGGCAGCGTCAACCGTGAACGTGATTTCCCCACCATCCACTCACACAACTCATGATGGCTTTTGATTGCATCCATCCTTAAATTTAAGAATTTACTAAATAAAGACAAATCTTGACTTATGAGAGGTGAAACCATAGCTCAGGAGCAGACTGCAAGGAGACAATTTGGGGCCTGCATGAAGCCTTCAATAAATGGGCCTCCTGTGGCAAAATGTCCATATTCTGATGCCATGGTGAATTTCTTTCTCCAAGCCAAGGAAGATATAGTGCAGCAGTGAATCATGCACTCTGTGTTCATGATGTGCCAATGTTTTGCAAAGGTCATTGCTGCACAGCTTATTTTTATGCAATAAATGCAGCTTCTTAAGTCATCCTCTCCTTGTGATCACTTTGTTTTAAGTCTTGAATATACAGAGCGAGAAAAAATTTGAATGCAAATATAAATTGCAGCGCCATCTGATTGAAGCCAATATGCCATCCCACACGCCTTAACGTCTGTTCAGGGCTTTTTCGGTGCGTACCAACAAGGTAAAAAAAAATTCTAGAGGAAACACTGTACAGTATATGCAAACAAATATTATTAATATGATATAATAATGTTCCCAATTATACATTAAAGAACTAGTAAGCATGCAATGAAATATGGATGGATAAACAAACATCGTAATCCTCATTCAAAGCTGTATTGTTGTATTATGTACTGCAAGCATATGTACTATTATGGTAAAAATAAGTAAGTAATAAAATATATACATGCATTTATGTATACAGTTATATACGTACATATATTCATATATTACATATATACTTATATGTATATAAGTACACTATATATACTAAACTATACATTACTATATTGGTACCATGTCTTTTTAAGTGGTTTTAAACATTTTAGAACACCAGCAATTGTCTTAAAATGTGAAATTGGAATAAAAATGTAAATCAAGTTACTCATTATTGACAGTTAGTTGAATATAATATAAATTTAATTCAATGAAATAAAATAATATGTTATGGCCTAAAACCTATTGTATACCGCCCAGCAATGATGATGTGATGGCCTGCGCCTCCTCCATCCTCTCCTCCCACACACACATAAATAATGGTTCTTGACAGGTTCTTTAAATGGGATGTTCCTTTGTGATATTTAAAGGTTCTCAGTTCTCATTTGAATGAATGGATGGATGTTGGGTGATGGCATATAATGATGCTAACAAAAAACAAACAGACAAGTTCAGATTCAGGTTTGGACGAGTTCCAGCGAGGGAGGGAAAATAAAGAAATGAAACGTCACCGCGTCCCAGTATTATCCCACAGGTGTCATTATAGCACCGTGGTGCAGAGGGTGCACTTGGGCTTCATTCTGACTTGTTTTTCCCCGATGTATGTGAGGTCAAAATTATGCACAACTTTAAAGTTACAACACTAACAATTGAATTTCACATTTCACAAGACAGAAAGGCTTCCGGAGCCTTGCAAATATAGCTGTTGTTGAATTGTAGATTAACGTTATATACTACTATTTACATATATAAGCCAATATTGCGCCAATCACAGTAAGAAACAATATACAGATATTTAAGATTCCTTCCGCTATGATATCATCCATTTCCATGTAGTTATATATATACACAACCGTCCACTGTATGTTTAAGGATTAGGTATCAAATTATGCATGTTTTTTGAAACACACAACAATGTCAATGAGGGAGTAATAGCATTGCCAGTATTTAATCATTTTTATTTGTGACACTGATGTATTTAATTTATTATTATTATTAACCTTATTTTTACCCTGTGGTATAATTTGACATTATATTACTACTCTATGTGATTGCAGTACATTATTTTCCATTTTCTGTCAAAAAATGCCTTTCTGTTTTTGCGACTGACCCAACTGTTGAGCGACCAAGTTTTGGGTCATTTCACGCAACAGTTTGGTTAATGGTAGATTGGTACATATGGTTATAAGGAGAGAGGTGAATAATGTCAGTACATTCATAGGATATCAAATATTTAAAATATGCTTAAATGTATTCATTGTGGTTGTGGTCTTGACAGAAGCATATTTAAAGTATTAATATTGTATTTCAGTGTTCAGGTCAGAACATGGCTCATGACTCACCTTCCCTCGTGTGGTGTTTTCCCCTAAAAACTAAATTAGAAATTGGTATTTCTGTTTTTCTTTTTTCCAAAG